>NC_136428.1:309217397-309489897 GCF_052849685.1 Lactuca virosa | reverse complement strand
TTGATCCTAATCTAATCCTCATGCATTTTTTTTTGAAAAAAAACACATTTTTTAAGTATTAATTTTGAAATATAAGTTATGTTTTCAGTTATTTAAAAATAAATTTTTTTATTTTTTAAATTTTTTTATTTTTTTTAAAATAAGTGAAAATATTCCATATATTTCGAAATTCATATTTAAAAAAAAAATTAAAAATGAAATTTTGATGAATATTCATATTATTTTGTGCATATTCAAATACATATACATAATCATAATCATATATATTTAATTGGCTTATACATATACTTATTATTATGTATATACTTATTCATATGCGTATAAATATTTATATGCACATGCATATACTTATTAAGATATATATATATATATATATATATATATATATATATATATATATATATATATATATATATATATTTCATATATTTATTCTTATGCATATACATATACATAAGTATAATCATATGTATTTAATTGCCTTATGCATGTGCATATACTTATTCATATGCATATGCATATATTTATTCATATGTATATGCATATGCTTACTCTTATGCATATAGAGGCACTAGAAATATGTTTTTTAATGTACATGTGCATATGTAACACCTGCAAATTCGAGCTAGACAAATAAGTTATTATAAGCCATAATAATAGCTTTTAAAGAGGGGATTATTTAGGATAAATAGTCTTTACCAAGTTATATTATATGTGACAAGGACTCTGTACATAGAAAGAAGGTTGAAATCCAACTTCGTATGAAGAAGGTATGCTTCTTCGAAGTTTCGCAATTAAACCGACACGACTCTGTATATCGTAAAAAGTAAATTTTTGATAAATTGATTTTTAGCCTAAAAGGACTAAACGAAAGTCATAGTAGTCGTTAAACCGAGAGCGTGCATATAGAGAACGTCCAAATCTGCTTCGTGAGAGAAAGTTACGATTTTTCGAAGTTTCAACACAGTAGTATACGCCTATACGACTCGGAAACCGAAGTAGAGATCGGTTAATTGTTAGGAAAAACAATATAAACGAGCGTTGAAGATCTCTTCAATATGATTGTGTCGATATAAAGATAGTCGAGAACGGATATCGTATGAGAAAGTTATGAATTTTTAACGGACTTTAACAGTCTAAGCCTTTTAAAAATATAGCATTAAAAATTTAAATTAGCTAACGAAGTCTAAATGAAAGTTGCAGATCTCGTCGAGAGCTTTCCGGGGATATAAATAACGCCGAAAACGGAGTTCGTATGAAGACGTTACAACATTTTTAATATCTAGAAATTAGTGTGCGCACGGCCCGCACGATGACGTGGCACGTTCTGGAGGCGACACGTGGCATGGTCGGCTGCCCAATCTTTAAAGAGGCAAGGTGACGTGGCACCATGAGATTTGGACATATGGCACCACGAAGATACGACGTGTGGCACCTTCTAGAAGAAAGGAATATGGACAAACTAGATGGCGACACATGGCGAGCAACCTGAGGAGCCAGCGAACCCCAGCTGTGTGGCGCCTTGGGAGGGTGTGCGGCGCGGTTCTCTATGATCTTTATATATGGGGCAGATTTCTCACTTGTTCTTCACCGTATTTTTCCATATTCTCTCAATATCAATTTCTAGGCTATAGGACCGACTTTTTCGGAGTTCCTTAGTATTTTAGCGATACTCTGCGAGATTTAGAAGTCCGGTTAATTGAAGCTTCCGGCTTCGATATTATGTCTGTTGTTTTCCCGGTTTTCGCTAAAACATTTGTAAGTTAAGCTACACTCTTCTACTTTCCTTGTAACTTATATTTATAGTCATAAGTCGTTATTATGAACCTATAAATAAAATTTATCAGTAATTTCATGTCGTTATACTGATTGATCTACTTACAGGGATGATGTCTAGGTTGGATTTAGTAAGGTGTTTAAAGTGGGACTTCCAAACACTATACTTTGTATACCAAACAGACCCTACCTCCGATATGCTCCTACTTGGTTGTCCCTTATGAGCTATAGATCAGTAGGCATTGGGATTAGTGAGGATCTAGACTGTTATTAGTCACCAGAACATTAGAAAGACTCTGTATTAATCATACTTAGGTCACGTCAAGGGAATATCTAGGTGTTAAGTCGAAGCACTGCCCTAAGTTTGAGTCACCTGCCTCTGTCAGGTGTGCATAGTTACCTTCAGCTTACACGTAGATATCAAGTATTTAATTTGCCTAAACACTATATGTTCTTATTATCCGAGCTCCTGATATCTGTGTTATATGAGATAACGATTATTCCTAAAATATTATATATGTATTTTACCGTACTCATAATGTATTGGGTAGGACGGGTAGAAAGAGATAAGATAAATGAGATAACAGTTAGGGACCACAAGAGTAGAGATAACGGTGAGAGGCCATAAGAGAAAAGAGATAATGCTGAGAAATCATACCAGAGATAGATTTAGTGGTGAGAGACCATGCCAAATATAGGGCAAAGAGACCATGCCCAACAAAGATCAGTGATCAAGCAGAGTATTGATGGCGACCACGAACTATTCTAGACAGTCTAGTGGAACACTAGCAGACTTGGAATCTGTAGGTGTTAATGAAATCACACAAACCGAGAGTATAGATTGTCGATTCATTTGAGTACTCTAATTTTCCTTGGTTACCTTATCAATGCATAACCCTTAGGGCAGATATATATATATATATATATATATATATATATATATATATATATATATATATATATATATATATATATATATATATATATATATATATATATATATATATAGAGAGAGAGAGAGAGAGATAGAGAGAGAGAAAGATAGAGAGAGAGTACTGGAATGGGTAATCGGGTTAACTGTTTGGTGTAAATTATATAAAGAGATAAATTATATTGTTGTGGGTTGAAAACCCGATGTACTCACCAGGTTTCCCAAACTAACCCACTCAGCTTCTTTGTATCACAGGTAGCGATACAAAGGTACAAGCACAATGAGAGATTCAAGGAGATACAGACTGTCAGTATATAAAGAGATGTTGTAAGTCTTCGTTTATACTTATGTTTACGATGACATCTCGAGTTTTAGAAATAAAATACATTTCTTGGAAATGTCTTGATAATATTATTATCATATTTTTCGGACGAATTCTGCAAAGTAAATATTTTTAAATAGATACTCTGATTTAAAAACATAAACAAATCGGTCTTTTTTTATTGTAAAAATGCGGATGCCATAGCATATGCACATGTTTTTTAGAAATATACATATACATAAACAAATATCAATATGCATTAAAAATGCATTTTTGTTTGAAAAAGTGTTTTTTTAAATATTAATTTTGATATGTAAAGAACATTTTTGTAGATTTTAAAAACTTAAAAATTTTTATAAAAGGTTAAAAAAAATAATTTTTGTTCAAATAAGTGAAAAGATATACCTTATATTTACGAGTTTGACATTTAAAAAAATTCAAAAAAAAATTATATTTTTAATGCATATTCATATTTTTTTTGTATATATACACATTTTTAAAAAACATGTTCATATGTGCATGTATATAAATTTTTTTAAATGTTTTTTTGCAATTTTATTATATATATATATATATATATATATATATATATATATATATATATATATATATGCACATGTGAAATTTGGTACCTAAATTCAATGTAGATAAAAAAATTGTTGATTCTCTTCCTCAATTTAGTTCTCAATGGATCTTGCGCGCGCACACACACATGCACACACACGTGTGTATATATATATATATATATATATATATATATATATATATATATATATATATATTCAAATAGGAACCAAAAGTGGTTTGCAACTCTAGGAACCATTTTAATTTTTAATTTTATCATTAAGATAATTATAGTAATAATTTTTTCTTTTCAAAACATCATAGTGAAAATGATAAAAGCAAATAGTGTGAAATCTCCAGTGGATATGATGCAATCAACTCTGGGTCTTCCCTTGCAACAAGAAATACCTCAAACATTAAGCACAATATAACATCCTAAAAATACTAAGTAAAAAATTTTGTTTTAAATCAACTAAAATCATCAATCATTCATCTCAAATCCTCAAAGTGTGTCAAATAGAAAATAGTTATCATAGTATAATCCTAAATCATGAAAAGTTGGACACGGGTAGATGCGTTGCGATCAGGTCGGACCCTTCCCCTTCGAACCGGAAGTACCTGAAACATAAACTTAAACAGTAAGCATAAAGCTTAGAGAGTTCCCCAAAATACCACATACCATACAAGAAAAAGGCCCCGTCCAATGTATAACAGGCATCGCCCTAATTCGCCTAACGGGCCCTGCCCACTGAGTATAACGGGCCTCGCCCTAACTCGAATGACGGGCCCCACCCAGCGAGTATAATGGGCCCTACCCTAAATGGCATAACGGGCCCCGCCCAACATACAAGACATGCAAGTATCACAGACAACTAGCATCCTATAAACATAATCCAGTGGGTCGGCATTGGTGCCTTCGACCCACGAGTAAAGTGAAGAGACTCACCTCAATCTGACGATAAACAACAGTACACACTAGCTGTTGCTACAACGGCTGCTCACACTGAACACATTCAAACCAACCGTAATCACTATTTAGGGTAATAACCCACAAATAAAGGTCCAAATCATAATCCCTCTTACGAAGGGTAAAATGCCCTTTTACCCTTCCTACATTAGGCCCAACTAGCCATGACCCAAGGCCCAAAATGACCCAAATGGGTTTCAGGTGAGTATGTCGTGCGTACATAATGTGTACACCCAGTGTACTGGATCTTCACCGAAGGGAACATGGGCTCAACCCGCTACGCCTTTCGTACCTAGAAGGTACACCCAGTGTACGCGTCAGCTGCCCAAATCTTGCTATTAAGCTCTTAATGCTTAAAGACTTTTCATCCAACTCAGAGATCTCAGCCTAAGGAACGTCTTAACTGATAAATTCGACAACTTGATGCCTTTGCGTTGCTCAAAGAAGCCCAAAACCAAATTATAACTTTCCAATTTCATATTATGAACAACTACTCATGCATGGATGAACCAAAGCCATCAAGATATGATTTTTATGCACTAAGGACCTCATAAACATCAAGAAATGCTAACCTAAGCTTCTGGAATAGCTTTTATTCATAAGAATCAACCCATGGGACCAAAATGTGTCAAACCCCTAAGCTAAACTAGATCTAAACACTGAATCCGAAAGGTTGAGACTTTATACCTCCAGAAGGATGATCAAGATGAACAAGGTTTGGATCTACAAGCTCCAAGCCAATCAACACTTCTCCCATGAGCTCCTTCTTCTTCAATAAGCACCAAAAACACACCAAATCATCAAAGGGCTAAAGAATCTCACAAATGGGGATAGGGTTTCGAGGGGACTGGTTTAGAGGATGGAAACTGAAGATAAGGCCAGCCTGAAGGGAGATAATGAGGTTCTATAGGGTCAACACCCCAAGATTTAGGGTTTGCATCCTACATGAGTACGCCCAGCGTACTTTATGTACACCAGCGTACGTAAGAGGAATCCACGTCCAAGTTAAATGAGCTACGCTCAGCGTAACTCTCAATTATGCTCAACGTAATGACCTTTCATGTAAATTAATTAAATATTTAAGACTTAAAGCATCTACCTGGAAACCGAGCGTCACAATTCTCCCCCACTTGAATCAGACGTCGTCCTCGAAGTCCGCCGACGCAAATAACTCTAGGTAATGCTCCCTCATCTCCTCCTCACTCTTCTACGTCCATTCTGAACCCTTCCGGTGCTGCCATTGCACCTTCACTAGACCCACAATCTTGTTTCGAAAAGTCTTCGTCTTCTTGTCTAGAATCTCAATTGATCTCTTTATGTAATTCAGGTGCTCATTCACCTGCATATCCTCCAAAGGGACCACTGCGGAATCATAAACCAAACACGTTCGCAACTGAGAGACGTTAAAAGTGTTGTGAATCTGACTGAGCTCATCAGGTACCTCCGAACGATAAGCAACCCTGCCCACCCGGGCAATAACCCTGAAAAGACCATTGTATTTGGGGCCCAGCTTGCCCCGCTTCCTGAATCGGATGACATCTTTCCAAGGTAACACCTTCAATAGTACCATATCCCCAACTCGGAACTCCAAATCCGATCAGTTTCTATCAGCATAGTTCTTCTATCAGCTCCGCATGGTTTGCAACCTCCCACGCACCTGCTGGATCAACTCAGTAGTCTGGATCACTACCTCCGTGCTACCCACAACTCGCTGACCAACCTCTCCCTAGCAAATCGGGGTCCGACACTTTCTCTCGTAGAGAATATCAAAAGGAGGTTGATCAATACTGGTGTGGTAGCTAATGTTGTAAGAAAACTCAGCCAATGGAAGATACGTAATGCAGCTACCGCCAAAAGCTAGCACACATGACTGAAGCATATCCTACACGGTATGGATAGTCCGCTCACTCTAACCATCAATCTACGGATGAAAAGTCTGACTGAAGTGCAGTCGCATACCCAACTCCTCATGAAATCTCTTCCAGAATCTGGAAGTCAACCGAACATTTGGATCAGAAACTACTGAGACTAGGACCCAATGTCGTGCCACAACCTCCCGCATGTAGACATCCACCAACTTTTCCGTAGAGATACTCTCCTGAATAGCAATGAAATGTGCATTCTTGGTCAATCGATCCACAATGACCCAAATCGAATCTAACCTTCGTGCGGTCCGTCGTAGCTTCATGATAAAATCTATCGTATTCTCTTCCCATTTCCAAACGGGAACACCTAACACCTCCATCTTGTCGTAAGGTCGCTGATGCTCGGCCTTAAATTTCCTGCCAAGCATCTCTCCACATATCAGGCCACATCCTGCTTCATGCAGGGCCACCTATAATCAAGCTGGAGGTCTCTATACATCTTTTTCGCTCCTGGATGAATAGAAAACCTAGACTTATGCACCTCCTCCATCAAAATATGTCGCGCGCCCCCAAAATATGGAACCCAAACTCTCCGATGAAGGGTCAATAATCCCCGGCTATCATAATCAAAAGAGGACACCTGAACCACTATATGCTCACTTTTTCGGTGCTCCTCTTTCCTAGCCTCCGCTTGAGACTCATGGATCTACTCCAAGAGTGGGGTAATCATTAATCAAAGGGAAATCATTAATCAAGGGAAATCATTAATCAAAGGAAGATCATTAATCAAAGGAAATCATATTCATTCGATGTAACGATTCAATAAAGCAAAACAATCATAACTTTTATTCGGAAGACATCGGGTTTTCCGGGGAAATAAATCTTACTCACTTGTACTTTCAAACATTATAATGCAAAACTTCTCATTTATTCATGTTTTGAAATCATTCACGCATATACTTACAGGATCATCACAATATTTTTCAAGAAAGTTTTATTACAGAAAATATCAGATTTTCTGGGTTTTGCCAATGACATAAACTACTTTACCTCAATCACACTTATGAACTCACCAACATTATATATGTTGACCGTTTTCAAAATAACTTGTATTCTCAGGTAATCATTAGACAAGGAGGCATCCGGTGTGTTGAAAGTTTTCTTTTGTAGTAGCTAATCACCAAACACTTTATATTTTGAAATCATGTACTGTAAACCTTGTACTTGATGTAAACAATGCCAGTTGTACTATGTAATGGTTGGTGATGCATGTGTTATGTTTTATATATATTCATTGTGATGATATTTCAATTTAAGTCACGCGAGCCCTCAGACGTTTCCGCCGTCTGGTTCGGGGGTGTGACAGGTTGGTATCAGAGCACTGTTTATAGTGAACGGGCATATCTAACCACACATTGATATGCAACTATAAACCCAGCAAGGGACTAAATAATTCTGAACAAAACAAATAAATATACCAATAAACACTCTTATTTGTGCGACTTAGAAAAACGAACACAATAACAACTCGAATAAAACAATTGGGAGAACCTGACATCCCGGTTAAGTCAGGACTGTTCACAGTTGTATTAGGGATCAATGTAGCCTAATCAAATACATTTCTTCGTAATACAATTATCACATGCCCTGGAACGATCGTGATGGTCAGTAAACTCAAGGCATACCCTATTGTTAAACAAGAGGAATACAACAACCCAATTTTTTATAACAACTAAAAATATTTTAGGATTAATAATAAGCTTATTTATATACCTCCTTACGTGTTCCCCCCCCCCCCCACACAGCCACCATGGAAGAGGAGCATCAGGACATCCAGTTTCATCAAGTCTTGGTGGCCCATGGGATGATTGAGGATGACCTGGGGGAAGAGCAAGGGAGAGCACACGGCGTTGGACCCGACGAGTACACAGACACAGACTACGAGTTTGATGAGACCGATGACGATATGGAGGAAGAAGGAGGCACAGACGAAGCCTCCGTCACACCACCTACGAGCAAGACGCCACAGAACGTCAGGTGGCGCGACTTTAGGGCGCATCCACATCATCAGCCCCACCACCCGATGCATCTCAGAGCACTTCGGACTAGTAGCTTTTCCCTACTAGTGCTATGTTCTCTATGTTCGCTATGTTATGTACTACCGACTCCATGTTTAAGTGATTACACTACTCATAGAGTCGTTATGCTGTCGAACTTTGTACCTCTATGTATGCTCTTTCGAGCAAATTTTCATGTATCAAAGTGCGGATGTTAGTAGTGAAAAATATTATGTGTTTTATGGTGATATTGTGACCTGCTATGTGTTTTTATACTATTATTGTGTGGTGTGAATTTATGGGAACACTTAGATACGAAAAATCGATTCACGAAATCTTCAACTTAAAAACAATTCATACTCAACATCTTTCTGTTCCATAACAGCAAGATGCCTTAGAGACCAAACCGCGGAAAATAACCAACCATCGACGCCACCGGAAGTCAACTCAGCCGCGTTTCAAGCCGCTGTATCTGCTGCAGTCACAGCAGCCATGGCGCAAATCCACCAGGGGAACAATGGCGGAGGAAACGGGCAGGGAGCTGGAAGTTCAAACAATGGAATAAATCAAGGACCTACCAAAACATGCTCTTACAAAGACTTCACCAACGCCAAGCCACGAACCTTCAATGGAACGGGAGGCGTCATAACCCTAAAGAGGTGGATTGAGAAAATCGAATCCGTCTTTGAAATTTGCGGGTGTCCAGATGGGTGCAAGGTCAAGTTCGCAGCATGTACCTTTTGTTGATCAAGCTCTTTCATGGTGGAATGGTCACATTGAAGCCATGACCATTCCAGTGGCAAACGCGATGCCCTGGGAAGAACTGAAGTAAATGATGTTGGCAGAGTATTGTCCTCGAGGCGAGATACAAAAGATGGAACAAGAATTATGGAACTTGACGGTTCAGAACTCCAACATCGAAGCATACATATCCAGGTTTAGCGAGCTATCCCTTCTGTGTACGGGTATGATCACCTCAGAAGGGAAAAAGATTGAGAGGTTCATCTGGGGATTGAATGCACCTATCCAAGGGAATGTCATTGCGGCAAACCCCGAGACGTTTGATAGCGCCAAAAGATTGGCCAAGAAACTGTATGATCATGGCAACAAGAAGAGTGTTAAGATCGTGGAAGCGGATGTCAAGAAGGAAGAAGAGAAAAAGAAAGGAAAGAGTAACAAGAGAAGAGGTAAACAGAACTCAGAGTCATCTAAGAAGCAACAGACAGTGACTGTCCATGTGTACTGTATGATCATGGCAACCCAAGCTACCCCAGCACCACATGCTCCAGCCTCATCCACGCCGAATACTCCGAGGCAGTACACATGGAATCTTCCCAAGTGTAACTACCATCACCTCGGGGAATGCAGAGAGATGATGTGCACAAGATGCAACCGGAAGGGCCATACAGCAAAATATTGTAAGGCCCAGTTTCCACAAAACCAGATGCACAAGAACAACAACAACAACAACAACACCAAGGACGGAGCAAGTTATACCTGTTATGGGTGCGGGAAGACTGGACATTTCAGACGAAATTGTCCCAATGCAAACACCCAGGCGACAGGAGCAGCAGGAAGAGTGCTGACTATGGGGCAAGGAGAAGCGGTTCAGGATCCCGCTTTCGTCACCGGTACGTTTCTCCTTAACCACTCATATGCATGCATCCTATTTGATACCGGAGCAGAGCGAAGCTTTGTGAGTAACAAATTCAAATACTTGCTAAAACAACAACCCCAAAGGCTTAATGAAACCTTTACGGTGGGAATGGCTAATGGGAAAATAGAATCAGCTAGGGAAATCTATGTAGGATGTACCCTAACTTTAAATCAGCATACCTTTCAAATAAACTTGATGCTTGTAACTATTAGGAGTTTTGATGTGATTATCGGCATGGACTGGTTAAGCCCCCATCATGCCGAAATTTTGTGTCGCGAGAAGGCCGTTCGCCTTCATCTCCCTAATCACGAAACCCTAATTATATACGGAGACAAACCTAGTACGAACCTTCGTCTTATCTCTTGCATTAAGGCACAAAAGTGTCTTCAAAAGAAGGACTTGGCGTTTCTGGCACACATAGTGGATAAGTCCAAGGAAGAGGTCAATATTCGAGACATCCCAGTGGCTTGCGACTTCCCTGACGTCTTTCCCGAAGATATTCCGGGGATACCCCCGGAAAGACAAGTCGAGTTCCGAATTGACCTGGTACCGGGAGCTACGCCAATGGCCAAATCACCCTATAGGTTGGCTCCTGCGGAGATGCAAGAACTGTCAAGCCAACTTAGCGAGCTCTTGAGTAAAGGATTCATCCGACCTAGCTTCTCACCTTGGGGAGCTCCGGTCCTTTTTGTTAAGAAGAAGGACGGATCCTTTAGGATGTGTATCGATTATAGAGAGCTGAATAAGCTCACTATAAAAAATCGCTACCCACTTCCATGAATCGACGACCTGTTCGACCAGCTCCAGGGAGCAAATTATTTCTATAAGATAGATCTACGGTCCGGCTACCACCAGCTCTAGGTCCGGGAAGAGGATATCCCCAAAACCGCTTTCCGAACCCGCTATGGACATTATGAATTCGTTGTGATGCCCTTTGGTCTAACGAATGCCCCTGCCGCATTCATGGACCTAATGAATCGAGTCTGCCGACCATTCCTCGATAACTTTGTCATCGTTTTCATCGATGATATTCTACTCTATTCTCGAAGCGAAGAGGAGCACGGCCGACATCTCCGGCAAATCTTGGAAACCCTACGAACTGAAAAGTTATACGCAAAACTCCCTAAATGCGAGTTCTGGCTCCGTAGCGTAAACTTTTTGGGTCATGTTGTCAGCCAAGAAGGGATACATGTGGACCCCTCTAAGATCAAATCCATTGAAGGATGGTCAGTCCCAGCGACACCCATAGAAATTCGTCAATTTTTAGGTCTCGCAGGCTATTACAGGAGATTTATTCAGAACTTCTCCAAAACAGCCAAGCCACTTACCATGCTTACACAGAAGGGTGTACCATTTAAATGGACAGAAAAGCAGGAGGTTGCCTTCCGAACTCTGAAGCAAGCTCTCTGTAGTGCACCGGTATTATCACTACCAGAGGAAACAGAGGACTTCGTAGTTTATTGCGATGCTTCGAATCAGGGTTTAGGCTGTGTACTCATGCAGCGTGGCAAGGTGATAGCTTATGCATCCCGACAACTGAAAACACATGAGGTGAATTATACCACCCATGATCTCGAATTAGGAGCTGTGGTCTTCGCCTTAAAAATTTGGAGGCACTACCTTTATGGTACCAAGTACACCATTTTCACCGACCACAAGAGTCTCCAGCACATTTTAAATCAAAAGGAGTTGAACATGAGGCAGCGAAGATGGGTTGAGCTGCTAAACGATTATGAGTGCGAAATCAAGTACCACCCAGGCAAGGCTAACGTGGTAGCTGATGCCTTGAGTCGGAAGGAATACTCCCATCGTCGTGTGAAGACTCTTTCAATAACCATCCAATCTTATATGTCCTCACAAATCAAAGCAGCCCAGTTCGACGCCATGAAGACAGAAAACAGAACGAGCGAAGCGTTACGTGGGATGGAAAAGAACTTCGAAGTCAAGGTGGATGGAACATATTATTTCATGAACCGAATTTGGGTCCCTAAACTTGGAGGATTCAGAGAAGTAGTCATGAATGAAGCTCATAAGACACGATACTCCATCCATCCAGGGTCAGATAAAATATACCTGGATGTCAAGAAATGTTATTGGTGGCCTAACATGAAGGCAGAGATTGCCACATACATTAGCAAATGCCTCACTTGTGCTAAAGTGAAGGTAGAGTATCAAAACCCCTCGGGACTATTACAGCAGCCGGTAATACCCGAGTGGAAATGGGAAAGGATTACTATGGACTTTGTGACCAAATTACCCAAAACAACAGATGGATTGGATACCATATGGGTGATAGTCGACAGGTTGACGAAATCCACTCATTTCCTGCCAATAAAGGAGACATACAAGATGGAGCGACTAACAAGGATCTACATCAAGGAAATTATGAGACTCCACGGAGTACCAATATCTATCATCTCAGATCGAGATAGTAGGTTCACTTCACGCTTTTGGTAATCACTACAGAAGGCTATGGGGACACAACTCGACATGAGCACTGCTTACCACCCCCAGACGGATGGTCAGAGTGAGCGAACCATTCAAACGCTTGAGGATATGCTTCGAGCATGTGTGATAGACTTTGGAAGGTCGTGGGATACCCACTTACCTTTAATTGAGTTTTCATACAACAACGGTTATCACACAAGCATCAAAGTTGCTCCTTTCGAAGCATTATATGGTCGTAAATGTAGATCACCGTCGTGTTGGACAGAGGTAGGCGACACTCAGCTTGCAAGAGGGCAGACACCAAGCAATGCATTAACAGGACCATAAATCATACGCGAAACGACAGAGAAAATAGTTCAAATCAAAGCTCGACTTCAAGCATCACGCGACCGACAGAAAAGCTATGCCGATAAGCGGCGAAAGCCCTTGGAATTTCAAGTCGGGGATTGAGTGTTGTTAAAGGTCTCCCCCTGGAAAGGGGTGATCCATTTTGGGAAACAGGGAAAACTAAACCCACGGTACATTGGACCCTTCGAGATTCTTGCCCGAATCGGTTCGGTGGCTTATAGACTGCAACTACATGTCAAACTCAGCAGTGTACACCCCGTGTTTCATGTTTCCAATTTGAAGAAGTGCTTATCCGACGAAACTCTCGTCGTTCAGTTAGAAGAAATCGAAATCAACGAGAATCTCCTGTTCATCGAGGAACCCGTCGAGATCATGGACAGGGAGGTGAAGCGTACTAAGCAAAGCCGCATTCCAATAGTGAAGGTTCGGTGGAACGCAAAGCGTGGACCGGAATTCACTTGGGAACGAGAAGACCAGATGAAGCAAAAGTACCCTCACCTATTCTCGCATTCTCAAAACTAGCCTTAAAAAGAATTTCGGGATGAAATTCCCTCTAACGGGGGGATGATGTCACAACTAGGAATTCAGATGCTTTGTAAAACCCTTAACAAAGATAACATTGTAGTTAAAACTTGAAAACATGTATGGTGCTTATTCAATGACCACAAAATTCCATCAAATACTCTATACAAACATTTAAATAGTCAACAAAAGGTTGGAAACCCTAAAAATCCCGGTTCAAGTCCATTTTGGACTAGGATTTTCTTATTGGGCCTAACGGACCAATAAGCTTCCAATTTGACTATTTTGGGCTTAGAACTCTTATTTGGGCTCTAATTGGACCCATTAGCATGAAACTTAACATTTTGGGCCTCATAAGGCTAAAATGGACTAGTTTATCTTTAATGGGCCTTATTGGATAACAAATCTAATTAGCCCAATGGGCCGAAAATCATCAAAATGGGCCCATAATATGGACTCAAGAACAAAAAGGCCCAAACCATTCTTTTCCCTTACGGCCCAAGTAGAAAGAAAAAAAAAGGGGAGAAATTAAGGGATTAAGGAGGGTTAGCCACCTCCTTATTACTCATTGGATTTCCATGCAAAACTCACATACCTCCATGCATCCATCCTATCACCTCTCTCTCTCTTCTCCTTCTACTACTCTCGGCCGAGAGTATCAACACACACACACACACACACACACTTATTTCACTTCTAAATCCTCTCAAGAACTCACAACAACTTCTTCATTTCTCCTTCAAAAATTTTGAGAGTTAGGGCTCTTCAAGGAGGTTATTCCATAATAATCATCATCATTGGTAAGTCATTGTTTAGAGCCGAAAAATAGCATCAAACTCTTCCCTTTCTTCTTCAAATCGAAAACAACAAGCAAAGGTGAGTTTATACCCCTCTATTTTCGGTTTTCATAAGTTTTATGGGGGATAATACAAGTAAGATGTGTAGATCTATGTGTATGTGTATGTTATGTGTGATTTCATGTGTTTATGTGGTAAATATGTAACAAAAAGGAAAGAAATCTCGAGATCTATGGCACAAGAAGGAAAATAAACATGATCTAAGATATATTACACTAAACAAGTCAAGAAAAATTACCCTCTAAGGTTATAAGAAACATATTGCAACATAAAACTCATTTTTGGACTATATTTGTCAAATAAACAAAAGTTGGGTTAAAAATTGTCATTCACGTTTTTCTTAAGGACCAAAAGAGTCAAAACAGTTAAAATAAATGTTTTTATGAATATTATGCTCTTCAAAGGACTAGAAATGTGATTTGTAGCCTAATGGGCCAATTTTTGGGCTTTTCGGCCCATAGGCCCAAATATTGCGAAAAGTGTGATTTTCAAGGGATTAAAATGGTAAATTTCTCAAAACAGGGGGTAAAAGGGTAAACAAAACTATTTCAGGGGTTAAAATGATTTTTTTCCAAAAAGGATCAAAAATGTAAAGTTTTTGGAATTTGGGTCAAAATTGTAAAAGTTGCGAAAAGTTTGGACTTTAACTGAAAAACTCTTTGCTGAAAGGGCTGAAACTGCCAAAGAGTAAATTTTGAGCTAAAAACATTACTTAAACAAGTCTATGGATCAAAAATGTCAAGAAAATGGTTTTAGGGACCAAAAATGTCTTTTTTTACATAAGGGACTAAGATTGTCATTTTTATTGAAGAAGGGCTGAATAGGTCAAACCAATATTTTGAATCAATTATTTTATTATTAAGATATTTGGGTCAAAAATACTAAATTACAACTTATGAAAATAGAATGAAGAATATACATATATTTTTAAATATCGTTATAAACAATCGACAAGCCTCGTGTCGTTGCAAATATTAACAATTGTTCAATCAAGCTTCCGACAATTATACTATATCTAAAACAAGTAAATATTCAAATTGTTGGGCTTGAAAGATCCTAATCATGCTTATTGGGCCTTCGTAGCCCATTGACATGACTTTCGGGCCTAACAATGATAACACATGTCTATTGGGCCTCCTGTGACCCAATTACATGCTTAATGGACCCTCAATGGTTTTTACATGCTATTGGGCCTCAGTGTCCCATTATGCATTACTAGTAAGGTCCAAGTAAATTATATGCGAAAGGGGCCAACGCGCTTTTCGTATACTCGACAGCCTTATATAACATACGAAATTAGTAGGGCCTAGTAGTCCTCTTCTCCTCGTCTGTTAGGCTTACCTTCTTTACGTGTAAAATAAAATTCGATCATTAATCAAGGTTAATCAAACTCATGTGGATTGAGTGAGTAATAACGGGTGACACCAATAAGTGTCGGTCGTAGTCTGTAGTTGTAATCAAAGTCTCCTGGAGGGAGAGCGAGAGTTTGTGTATAGATCTATACGGGGGTGACTCCCCCACACCTAAGATGTTCGCTACAGTTAGACTCGGCCAGTCTAGGATGACAAAGTCTTAAGATCAAATTTCGGTGTTCATTAGAATACTAAGCCAGACGAACTAGTCATTATCATGCATGGTTATAACGACTCACGTAGAAATCCGACATCATTAATCAGGGAATCAAAGGAAATCATTAATCAAGGGAAATCATTAATCAAGGGAAGATCATTAATCAAAGGAAATCATATTCATTCGATGTAACGATTCAATAAAGCAAAACAATCATAACTTTTATTCGGAAGACATCGGGTTTTCCGGGGAAATAAATCTTACTCACTTGTACTTTCAAACAATATAATGCAAAAGTTCTCATTTATTCATGTTTTGAAATCATTCACGCATATACTTACAGGATCATCACAATATTTTTCAAGAAAGTTTTATTACAGAAAATATCGGATTTTATGGGTTTTGCCAATGACATAAACTACTTTACCTCAATCACACTTATGAACTCACCAACATTATATATGTTGACCGTTTTCAAAATAACTTGTATTCTCAGGTAATCATTAGACAAGGAGGCATCCGGTGTGTTGAAAATTTTCTTTTGTAGTAGCTAATCACCAAACACTTTATATTTTGAAATCATGTACTGTAAACCTTGTACTTGATGTAAACAATGCCAGTTGTACTATGTAATGGTTGGTGATGCATGTGTTATGTTTCATATATATTCATTGTGATGATATTTCAATTTAAGTCACGCGAGCCCTCAGACGTTTCCGCCGTCTGGTTCGGGGGTGTGACAGGTCATGCCATTTCCTCACACCTTCAAACCCTTCTTTCTCTTTCTAGAACCTCTCTTTAAGCCTCCCTAACCCCCCAAAGCCTATGGTAACTCCCTAACACGAGGCGGAAGCCCCGGAGCGCCCGACGGCTCCGAAAAGAAGAGCCTTCGGCTCAGAAACTCTGCTTCGGCGGAGCCCGGTTTTGAGAAAAAAAAACCCGCTGTAAGTAAGCTACGCCTACCCTATCTTTAGTATAGCTTATGTTCCAATATAGTAATGTTATTAGGACCTTATAATAAATATTTGGGCTATTATTATGAGTTATATAAGTCTCGTTATAATATCTTTTTAACCACTCACGGTACGGGGAATCTGGTTTGGAGGGCCGCTTGGGTTGCTGGATTTCAGAAGTGTTATATGCCAAAATGATCCTGCCCTCCGGTGTTCCATGTCTGGCCCCTGTCTGTACATAGTGGGTGAAAAGTATTGTGTTAAACTCTTATATAATAATAATAATAATAATAATAATAATAACAAGACTATTAATTAGTCTCGTTAAACATTAGACTAAACTCTAGTGGTAATGATACTAGGTTTTGTCAAAGGAAATTGTGTTAAGTAAACGAAGCGCTGTCCGAGTACCGAGTCACCACCTTATCAGGTGAGTGCATAGTTACTTTCATCTTACACATAGATATGAAGTATTTTATATAAACTATGTGCTATGTGTGCATATTATCTGTATACTTGCTATCTATGCTGGATGAACAATTTTATACAAGTTTTATATGATTTAAACTGTATAAGTATTTATATCTACATAATATATTGGGTAAAACATGGGTAGATGAAATATGAGTTGGATGATGAGTTGAGAGGTGATATAGACCATGAGGTAAGGGTGAAGGGTGGGCGATGTGAGAAGCGTTGTTCCCAAATGTTGGCCCCGTCATCTAGCAGAGTATGGATGACAACCACGGACTATTCTAGACAGTCCAGTGGAACACTAGCAGGCTCGCAACCTGTAGGTGTTGTGAATGATGTGTTCACCGGTGTACTCTAAAAACCCATTGACATGTATTGCGAGTGGACGCTCGAAAACGATACTGTCAATAAACGAGATAAACCTCGGCGACTATGGAGTTAGCGCCTATTGAGTAAACCCCGGCGACTTTGGAGTTAGCGCCTGTTGAGCAAACCTTGGTAACTATGGATTTAGTGCCCGTTGGGAAAACCCTGGCAACGATGGATTTCGTGCCGATTCCTTAGGATAATCCTTAGGAAAAAATGAACGAGGAATAGCTGATTCTTAGGGTAGATCCTTAAGAGTAAAGAAGATAATGGGGATGGGTAATTGGGTTGATTAATTGTTTGAAGATTAAACATTATAATTATATTATTGTGGGTTGGAAACCCTATGTACTCACCAGGTTTCCCAACCTGACCCACTCAAGCTTATTTGTATCAGAGGTGTCGATATAAAGCTACTTTACACTGAGAGATTTAAAAGAGGTCTAGATCACTCGTGTAAATGAATGTAAGTTCTGTTTATGCTTATGTTTCTGTATTGACGATGACATCCCAATGTTTTAATTAAATAAAATACATTTCTTCGGAAATGCTTTGATAACGTATTTATCATGTTTTTCTGGGAACAAATTCCGCAACACTTTTATTTAAAATGTTACTCTAATTTTTAAACAAAGCATAAACAAAATCGGTCTTTTCTGGCCGTGAAAATGGGGATGTCATAGTTGTTATCAGAGCATTAGTTTAAGCGAACTAGGAATATGGATTTATTCCTAGACTTAAACTTAGAATGTTAAGCGATGATCGTGAGGAGTGTGTCTAATAAAATTTAGGTAATACACCTGAATAGACACAAGCACTAGCTAATTTAGGGAAAATGCCTAACATGCTTTTATGTGCTAAATGATTTATGATGCTATCGTCTGATCGGATCTATGGTCTGTTGCCGACCGGATCTGGAAATTTTATGTGTTCAGATTTCTAAACGTTTAATTACGGTATTGGAACTGGCATGTAATTTTTTGGAGTAATAAGGAGTATTACACATCTAAATATTCTCTATCTATATTCTCGTCTTGATGCGCTAAACGCATGCTTCCGTGAATGTAAGGTCATGGTGAAGGCTCGTAGCGAATTGAGTAAACGGAGGAAACAAAAAGGCTTATGATAGTGAATGACATCTATCGGAAGATATCGTAAGAGTGGTATCTTGCCTTTAGAGTACGTCAGGAAAAATAACAGTACGTTTAGAGGAGTACGGTACGTCCGAAGTACACCTTCGATTGGCGAGATGATGAGACGATTGGCGTAATTCCTGAAGTTATCCTACCCTCTGGCATTTTCACCACCGAGTTGAAGCAGAATTGATTATTGAAGATACACATGGAAGAAATCCTAGTAGAGTCTAGGGAAAATTTTATGATTGTTTGGACACATTTGTATGTGTTAAAATTGTTTTGTGACAGTAACTTGGAAAACTACAAGACAATGATTGGGACGAGTATGAGTATGTGTGAATGGTAGTAGAGGCTTATACTACCGGAAGCACAGGACTCACACTTGGATCAGGGAAAGTCAAAAGGTTACCAAGAAGCTAGTAATTGATTCCATTTTGTTCAAGTAAGTCGTTACCATCGTTTCGGTAATGACTAAGAAGATGATTGTTATTCTAACCCTAGTGGTCATATCAAATTGAGTCCGACTACGATGAGTATGTTACGTGGTTCAGAGCTTAAGCCAGAAGATTGAAATAAAAGATAATTAAAGCGATCAGTAGAGGTATCGCGATAGTTTCTTGTAGCTTGAAATGCTGCATTTTTAGATGTGATTAGAACATGAAGGAAGGTATAGTCTGTTCTGGAACTTGACTCTAAGAGACCTGAGTCTAAGCGTTGCAACATGCGATGATAGGCCATTAGAATATGACACATCGGTCCATTGTAGTAATAAAAGAACTTATCTTAAGTTTGATAAGAAGAAGAAGCAGTCTCCAGTAAGGATCGAGATTGTGACTTGAAGGTCATAATTTGGAGTCTAACGTGAGATAGGGAGGAGGTGCAAGATCGAGCACCGCCTGCAGTCAAGGAGTCCAATAGTTAAATAATCGTTCGAAGCAACATAGAAGTTACGGTTATTACCTAGGATGAAGAGTTAACGTAGGGAGTCATTATACAAGCCCTGTTTCGTTGATGATTCCGGGACGTAATCATCCTAAGGGGGAGATAATTGTAACGCACGTAGATCCGGGCTAGTCAATTTAGAGACAATGAGCATCAAAAATGAGTTTTTGATGAAAGATTATTTAGAAGGAATAATCTTAACCAAGTATTAGTATATCTTACAACGGTTCCGTACATATAAAGAACGCCGAAATCCGAGTTATAGCGAAGAAGTTATGACCCGTCGAAGTTTTACGGCAAAACCGGCACGACACCGGGAGACGTAAATAGTGAATTTACTATAGAGGAGTTTTTAGCCTTAGTAATCTAAACGAAAGTTGTAGTATACGTTAAACCGAGAACATACAAAAAAAGAACGCCCAAATCTGACTTCGTATGAGGAAGTTATGAATTTTCTAAGATTTGGCATAACAGTGCACGACCCGAAACTCGAATTTTAGTTCGAGCGGTTTTTGGCCTACGCGACCTAAATGAGAGTTGAAGATCTCATTAATAGGAACTCAATGATAAAAAGACAGACGGAAACGGAGTCCGTATGTAGAAGTTATGAATTTTACGCCGGCATTTAACAATATAATCTCCTCCTACTGTTAAATTTAAGATCGGTCAAGACTTAGCCAACGGGGTCAAAATGAAAGTTGTAGATCTTGTTTTTACCTACGCGTGGATATAAAGAATGTCAAAAATGGAGCTTGTATGCGAAAGTTACGGAGTTTAGAAGCCGGAAGGATGCTGTTGCAAAAGGGGTGACGTGGCACAATATAAGCCACCCACGTTTTGCCACCAGAATGGTGACATGTGGCATGGACTCGACGAGTCAGTACTCCGACTCGACGAGTCGATCAGATTTCCAGCCTATAAATAGAAGTGTCGGGTCATGCCATTTCCTCACACCTTCAAACCCTTCTTTCTCTTTCTAGAACCTCTCTCTAAGCCTCCCTAACCCCCCAAAGCCTAGGGTAACTCTGCTTCGGCGGAGCCCGGTTTTGAGAAAAAAAAACCGTTGTAAGTAAGCTACGTCTACCCTATCTTTAGTATAGCTTATGTTTCAATATAGTAATGTTATTAGGACCTTATAATAAATATTTGGGCTATTATTATGAGTTATATAAGTGTCGTTATAATATCTTTTTAACCACTCACGGTACGGGGAATCTGGTTTGGAGAGCCGCTTGGGTTGCTGGATTTCAGAAGTGCTATATGCCAAAATGATCCTGCCCTCCGGTGTTCCATTTCTGGCCCCTATCTGTACATAGTGGGTGAAAAGTATTGTGTTAAACTCTTATATAATAATAATAATAATAATACCAAGACTATTAATTAGTCTCGTTAATCATTAGACTAAACTCTAGTGGTAATGATACTAGGTTTTGTCAAAGGAAATTGTGTTAAGTAAACGAAGCGCTGCCCGAGTACCGAGTCACCACCTTATCAGGTGAGTGCATAGTTACTTTCCTCTTACACATAGATATGAAGTATTTTATATAAAATATGTGCTATGTGTGCATATTATCTGTATACTTGCTATCTATGCTGGATGAACAATTTTATACAAGTTTTATATGATTTAAATTGTATAAGTATTTATATCTACATAATATGTTGGGTAAAACATGGGTAGATGAAATATGAGTTGGATGATGAGTTGAGAGGTGATATAGACCATGAGGTAAGGGTGAGATGTGGACGATGTGAGAAGCCTTGTTCCCAAATGTTGGCCCCGTCATCTAGCAGAGTATGGATGACAACCACGGACTATTCTAGACAGTCCAGTGGAACACTAGCAGGCTCGCAACCTGTAGGTGTTGTGAACGATGTGTTCACCGGTGTACTCTAAAAACCCATTGACATGTATTGCGAGTGGACTCTCGAAAACGATACTGTCAATAAACGAGATAAACCTTGGTGACTATGGAGTTAACGCCTGTTGAGTAAATCTCAGCGACTATGGAGTTAGCGCCTGTTGAGCAAACCTTGGTAACTATGGATTTAGTGACCGTTGAGAAAACCCTGAAAACGATGGATTTCGTGCCGATTCCTTAGGATAACCCTTAGGAATAAATGAACGAGGAATATCTGATTCTTAGGGTAGATCCTTAAGAGTAAAGAAGATAATGGGGATGGGTAATTGGGTTGATTAATTGTTTGAAGATTAAACATTATAATTATATTATTGTGGGTTGAAAACCCTATGTACTCACTAGGTTTCCAAACCTGACCCACTCAAGCTTATTTGTATCATAGGTGCCGATATGAAACTACTTTACACTGAGAGATTTAAAAGAGGTCTAGATCACTAGTGTAAATGAATGTAAGTTCTGTTTATGCTTATGTTTTTGTATTGACGATGACATCCCTATGTTTTAATTGAATAAAATACATTTCTTCGGAAATGCTTTGATAACGTATTTATCATGTTTTTCTGGGAACAAATTTCGCAACACTTTTATTTAAAATGTTACTTTGATTTTTAAACAAAGCATAAACAAAATCGGTCTTTTCTGGCCGTGAAAATGGGGATGTCACAAAACTCCTCTAATGGGCCTTTTTGGGCCAAAGACACACACATGGGCCTTAGTTGGGCCGAAAACTAATATTTTTGGCCCCTTTGAACCAAAGACCATATATTAAGCTTTAATGGGTCGAGAACCCTTATTGGGCCAAACCAAAAATCGGGCTACTCTCCTTGGGCCACCCCTTGGGCCGAGGACCTCTCTTGGGTCGGTTGGCCCATCTATAAAAATAAGAGAAAATGGGGATTTATCTAGGCCTACCACCACACCTTTAACCAACATACTTCTAAGCCTTAAACCCCCATACAACAATGCATGTCTAATCACCTTTTAGAAGTCAAACCCCTTCACTCTCCCTCCTCTCTCCCCTTAATCGGCCAACCCCCCCCTCCTTTTCCCTTCTCTCTACAGTTCATTTCAAACTTCTCACATCCATCTCATCTTCTCTCAAGCACCCAAGAACTTTCTCATCTTCTTTCTTTGCAATTCGTGGGTTGTGTGTGTATGTGTTCTTCCAAGGAGTTTTCTTCAAAGATCATAAGTTTGGTAAGTGATAAGTAAAACTCCCTTGTTTTGTTTCAAGTTTATCTAAGATATTCCCCTTACTCTGTAACACTCGTGTTTCTAGCCTAGGCATTAATCTTAATATGATAGTCTAGGTTAACCCTTGTAACTCATTTTGAAGAAATGAAAAAGAAATCATGTGAATTCTATGTGTTTTATGTGTTTTATGCTTAATTATTAGGAATTAATTAATTAAGAATAAAAATGAGCGTCGAAAATAAATTTTAGATAAAGCCGATATCTATTAAGAAAGATGTAGAGGTCGTGACAAGGATTACATATATATAAAGAATGTCGAAATCCGAGTTATAACGAAGAAGTTATGACCTGTCAAAGTTTCAAGACAAAACCGGCTCGGTGCTGAATGTCGTAAAAAGTGAGTTTTTGATAAACTACTTTTTAGCCTTAGTGATCTAAACGAAACTTGTAGCGTTTATTAAACCGAGAGTAGGTATAAAAAGAACGCCTAAATCTGACTTCGTATGAGGAAGTTATGATTTTTCGAAGTTTCAGCTTAACAGTAAACAGCTAAAAACTCGAATTTTAGATCGAGTGACTTTTAGCCCACACGACCTAAACGAGAATTGAAGGTCTCGTAAATAGTAGCACAACGGTAAAAAGTCTGACGAAAACGGACGTCGGATGAAGAAGTTATGAATTTTTAACGGATTACCTGTCCCGGTCTGTTAAAAATAATAATATAAAAATTAAATTCAAAATTAGCCGACGAAGTATAAACGAAAGTTGTAGAGCGTAATTTTTACCTACGCGTGCATATAAAGAACGTCAAAAACGGAGCTCGTATGCGAAAGTTATGGATTTTAGAAGTTTTTGCACAAAAATCGAGCAAATTCGCATAGTCACGTTTTTGCCACGTCACCCTCGCTTAGAACGTGCCACGTGTCCGAAATTGGTGAGTCATGCGAGCCACGTGTCCGAGCTGCTGAGTCATCCGAGCTCCTGACCTGATCCGAAGTGGTCCACTGAGAAGGCGACACATACCCTCTTCCCTCGTGTCCGAACCCTCGCAAGGATGCCACGGAACCCCTACTTCGGACCTAGATCTCGGTCCAATCACAAGAGGCCAGCAACCCTTCGCATGCGCAGCCATGTGCGAGCCATGTCCGAGCCATGTGCGAGTCCTCCCTGCAAGCCCTCGGATCAGCACTACCTGGAGGCTTCTCAGCCGTCCGATCAGAAGCTCCTCCCGATAAATAGAAGGCTGCGAGCTTTCCCAGGTAAATTTGGAAATTTGCCACCTTTCACCCTAAATTTCATATTTCTTTCATTCTAACTTCCCCTAAAGCCCCGGTATCGATTATAACCCCCGGAATACGCCACGCAGTGCCCGTGAAGCCCGAAAAATTTATCTTTTCGGTTTCGAAGCCCCGACCTTTACAGAGCCCGGTTTCTAAATAAAACTCCCTGTTTTATTAGAAACGATCGTTTTAGGAAACAAATTGCTGCCCGATTTTCATCAAAACATGTGAGTGTGTAGTTACTTTCACTTTACACATAGATATGAAGTATTTAGCTTAAAATACGTGGTATGTGTAAATATGTTAATTGTTTATTTGAGGTGACTGTTGAATAGATGTTTTATACAAGTTTTAAACTGTATATGTATTTTATCTACAATTATGTTGGGTAGAACATGGGTAGAAAAAAATAGTCGGTGGGTGTTAAAATGATGAGAGGCCTCGGTGTCGGTGTTGTTGTTGTTGTTGTTATTAGTGAAGTCGTCTAACGGAGTATAGATGACGACCACAGACCTTTCTAGACAGTCCAGTGGCACACTAGCAGGTTCGCAACTTGTAGGTGTTGATGAACTAAATGTTCATTGGTGTACTCCAATCCCCCTCATGGTTGCCTTTAGGACATGTATGGCTGAGGAGTCCCCTTAGCAGTAGTGTCCAACCCAATGATATTCCTTAGGCTAAGTCCCTTGTGTTAGGTGTTTAGGGACGTAAAGTGAGGACAATGGGAATGGGTAATCAGGGTTATTGTTGATTGGTGAACTTAATAAGTTATTATTATTGTGGGTTGAAAACCCTATATGCTCACCAGGCTCCCAAGCCTGACCCACTCAACTTTTTATGATTACAGGTAGTGGACCCCGAGCATAGTCGGAGGACGATGAGAGATTTTTGGATTATAGGCCAGTAGTTGTAAATAACTGTTGAAAGGATTATAATGTCTTGTTTATGCTTTTGATCTGTATCGGAACATGACATCCCGAGGTTTTGATATATATGGAAAATATATACCTTCTTAAAGAAGGGTTTTGATAAACTTTTATCATGTTTTATTTTAGGGACCTATTCTGCAACATCTTTTGAAAAGATTTCTTTGATCTTATTTTAAAAAGCATAAATTAAATCGGTCTTTTCTGGTCGAGAAATTAGGGGATGTCACAGTTGGTATCAGAGCATTAGTTTAAGCGAACTAAGAAATTGTAGAATTTCTAGACTTAAACTTAGAATGCTAAGTGATAATGGTGAGGTGAGTGTCTACCATATTTTAGACATGAGCACTAGTTTATTTTAGGAAAGGTGCCTAAAATGCCTTTATGTGCTAAATGCTATATGTTGCCATATATGCCATTATTTGTTCGGATCTATGGTCTGTTGCCGACCGGATCTGGAAACCTTATGTGTGTAGGATTCTAAGCGTATGATTACGAGATTAGAACTAACATGTAAACGTTTCGGAGTGATAAGGGAATTAACATGTCTAACAAGGATAAAGACCTAAATTCGCCTTATTCGGTATATAGATTGTAATGGCAAAAACTAGAAGTGGAGCGGCAAATGCAAACAGAAACCAACAACCTCAACCTCAAGTAGTGGAACAGGTGCCTATAATAGGAGCTGCACCCGAACCCATCACCATGGCTGGAGTACGAGCTGTGATTCAGACCATGATGGCTGAACAGAGGGAGGAGTTGAGGCAAATGTTGCTGAACAACAGGGATGAGCCTTCAGTTCCTGTTGAACGACGTGAATTGAATGACGATCGATCTGAAGAAGGGAACAATAGCAGATCGGTTGGTCATAGTGAACCGCTTGTGGTTGGGAGAAATAACCACGAGGGTAGAGTGGAGAGAAATGGGTGCAAGTATAAGAACTTTATGACTTGCAAGCCATCGACCTTCACTGGAAAAGAAGATCTTGTCGGAGTTATGGACTGGATCTCGGAAATGGAGTTGGCTTTCATGACTTGTGATTGCCAAGGCAAGTTACAAACCACCTTTGCAGTGCGTCAGTTCAGGGGTAGTGCTGCTCGTTGGTGGAATACATTGGGGAAAACCCTAAGCCCTAATGAGCCACTGCAAATGACTTGGGCAGAGTTCTTGGTGCACATTAAGCGCAAGTACTGCTCGGCCCAAAACATACTTGAGTTAGAAAACCAATTTCTAACGTTGAAGAAGGAGAGTATGACCGTTGACGAATATACGAATAAATTCACAGACAAAATGGAGTTTGCTTTGCGTATTGTCCCAGATGAGCTGGCGAAAATTGACAGGTACGCAAAGGGACTTCCATGGGAGTATGCGGTGCCAGTACGTCAGGCACTTACTTTGGAGGCAGCTATCTGGGCTGCCAAGTCTGTTGAAGATATGATCAAGGGGAGAGCCGCCAGCAAGGTTGAAGTTGGCGAAAAGAGAAAGTTTGAAGGAACGTCAGGTTCCAATAAAAAGAACAAATTCTCGAAGTCTGGTTTGAGAAAATTTGGAGGAGGAGCCGAAGCCAAGTGGTGTGACAGGTGCAAGAAGAAACATGCTGGGAAGTGCAGCGTGGAAGTCACTTGTTACAAGTATGGAAAGCCAGGGCATTATGCCAATAATTGCACCTTCACTAATAGCGTTTGTCATGGGTGCCATGAAGAAGGGCATATTTTGAGGGATTGCCCGAAGAAGAAGGACGCAGCGAAACCCAATCTGCCACCAAAGCCAAAGGCGAGAGCCTTTCAGATGACACTCGAAGCTGCGAAAGAAGAAGTCGATGTCGTTTCAGGTACCTTTCTCATAAACGAATTGTCTGCCCAAATTTTTTTTGATTTTGGAGCCAATTACTCCTTTATATCGCATGAATTTGGTAGAAAACTAGCTTTGCCTGTAGATAGACTAGTTAATGCCTTATTAGTCGAGATTGCTAGTGGCAAGTTTGTACCTGTTAGTCATCGTATGAAAAATATCCTCATTGACTTGGATGGGAATAAGTTCCACGAGGAATTATTGCCTATCGAGTTAAATGGATTCGACGTAGTTTTAGGAATGGATTGGCTTAGTGTCAATGATGCCGAAATATTGTGTAGGAAGAAGATAGTAAAAGTAAACCCGCCAGGGAAAGAGTCGTTTATGGTGTACGGAGACAAACGCAGAGTAAACTCTGGAATCATTTCCCTAATGAAAGCCAGAAAGTGTTTGGCCAAGGGGTGTACATCATATCTAGCGTTCGTGATAGATGCTAAGAAGGAGAAGAAGGAGGTGCAGAATATTCCGGTGGTGTGTGATTATCCGAAAGTCTTTCCCGAAGATCTTCCCGGATTGGCCCCTGATCGACAAGTAGAATTTCGTATCGACTTGTTACCAGGAACGACGCCGATAGCAAAAGCACCATATCGATTAGCACCAACAGAGATGAAAGAACTTATGACACAACTTCAGGAGTTATTGGACAAAGGTTTCATTCGACCTAGTTCATCACCCTGGGGAGCCCCTGTGTTATTTGTAAAGAAGAAAGACGGGAGCATGAGAATGTGCATCGATTACAGAGAGCTGAATAAAGCGACGATAAAGAACAACTATCCGTTGCCGAGGATCGATGACCTATTCGACCAGTTGCAAGGTTCGAGCTATTTCTCGAAGATCGATCTTAGGTCGGGGTACCATCAACTAAAGGTGAAGGAGCAGGATATCGAGAAGACCGCGTTCAGAACAAGATATGGACACTATGAATTTTTGGTTATGTCGTTCGGATTAACCAATGCCCCAGCAGCTTTCATGGATTTGATGAATAGGGTTTGTAAACCATACCTTGATAAATTCGTGATAGTATTCATAGACGATATCTTGATCTATTCGAAAAGCAAGTAGGAGCATGAGAAGCATCTGCGCGAAGTGCTAGAAGTCCTAAAGAAGGAGAAGTTGTATGCAAAGTTCTCCAAATGTGAATTTTGGATTCAAGAAGTCCAATTTTTAGGTCATGTGGTTAACCAAGAAGGAATTATGGTTGAACCAGCAAAGATTGAAGCTGTGATGAAGTGGGAACAACCAAAAAGTCCTACGGAGATTAGAAGCTTTTTAGGATTAGCTGGATATTATCGCCGATTTATCCAAGGCTTTTCTTCGATCGCTACTCCATTAACAGCTTTCACCCACAAAGGAGCTACTTATGCTTGGAATGAGAAGCATAAGGAAGCCTTTGAGAAGTTAAAGAAGAGATTGTGTGAAGCACCGATTCTTTCGTTACCTGAAGGAGTTGATGACTTCCCAGTCTATAGTGATGCCTCTGGAGTTGGGTTAGGTTGTGTTCTGACCCAAAGGGATAAAGTGATAGCGTATGCATCGAGGCAGTTGAAAGAACATGAAAAGAACTACCCAACTCATGATCTTGAGTTGGCAGCGGTAGTATTCGCCTTAAAGATATGGAGGCACTATCTTTATGGTACTAAATGTAAACTTTTCACTGATCATAGGAGTCTCCAATATCTCTTTAATCAGAAAGAATTGAACATGAGGCAACGTCGCTGGCTAGAGTTACTCAAGGACTACGACTGTGAGATACTTTACCACCCTGGTAAAGCAAATGTTGTTGTTGATGCTCTCAATCGGAAGGTGAATCTTGAAAAGAAACGGCCAAGAGCATTGAGAATTGAAGTTGTCTTTACAATTGTGGAAAGTATAAAGAAAGCTCAAGAGGAAGCTTTGGAGAAAAATGACTGGAAGGAGGAACGTTTGGGAAAAACATTGGTGTTTGATACAAACGGTCAAGGACTGAAGGTATTCAAAGATAGGATTTGGGTACCTAAGACGGGAGGAGTAAGAGATCTTCTGATGGAAGAAGCTCACAAGACCATGTACTCGATTCATCCCGGCAGTACGAAAATGTATAGGGATCTAAAACCCTATTACTGGTGGCCGACGATGAAGCTCGATGTTGCTAAGTATGTGGCTGAGTGTGTAACTTGTGCTAGGGTTAAGGCACAACATCAGAAACCATATGGGAGTTTAGAACCTTTGCTTGTACCCATGGGTAAATGGGAGGACATTACCATGGATTTTGTGACTAAACTGCCCAGAACAAGGAACGGTCACGACATGATTTGGGTGGTCGTTGATCGCTTCACTAAGAGTGCGCATTTCATAGCAGCTAACGAGAAATGGTCTATGGATAAACTTGCGAATTCTGACGTGAAGGAAATTGTGAGGCTACACGGTGTTCCGTTAACGATTTTATCCGATTGTGACAACCGTTTTACCTCAAGGTTTTGGAGAAGTCTACAAGAGGAATTGGGTACCAAGTTGTGTTTGAGTACAACTTACCATCCGCAAACCGATGGTCAGAGTGAACGAACGATTCAAACATTGGAGGATATGCTGAGAGCATGTACCCTAGAATTCCAAGGTAACTGGGATGAACACTTACCTCTAGTAGAATTTTCCTATAATAATAGTTTCCACTCAAGCATCAACATGGCACCTTATCACGCTTTGTATGGAGAAAAGTGTCGAACGCCGTCATGTTGGCTGGAAGCTGGGGAGAAGCAGTTTGTGGGACCTGAAATAGTCCATCAGACTGCTGAAAAGCTGAAAGTGATAAGGGAAAGGATGTTAGCAGCTCAAGATCGACAAAAGAGTTATGTTGACAAGAAAAGACAACCGATATCCTTCGAAGTTGGAGATTCGGTTTTACTTAAAGTCTCGCCGCGGAAGGGACTTATAAGATTTGGTAAAAGGGGAAAGTTGAGTCCAAGGTTTATTGGACCATTTAAAGTTCTTCAGAGGATCGGGAATCAAGCTTACAAGCTAGAATTACCGGAAGAACTGGAGGGTATTCATAACACATTTCATGTGTGTTATTTGAGGAAGTTCACGGGAGATGTGCCCGACATAATTCCGATTTCTGAGTTAAGGTTGGATGAAAACAAGAGGTTGATTGAAGAACCTGAGGCAATCGTTGACCGTAAGACTATGAAGTTGCGACGCAAGATGGTTGATTTAGTGCTTGTGCGCTGGAAACATACGAATGGACCAAATCTCACCTGGGAAACGGAGAGTGACATGATGAGTCGCTACCCGCAGTTGTTTGTTGGTGTGTGATTCCGGGGACGGAATCATCCTAACGGGGAGAGAATTGTAACACTCGTGTTTCTAGCCTAGGCATTAATCTTGATATGATAGTCTAGGTTAACCCTTGTAACTCATTTTGAAGAAATGAAAAAGGAATTATGTGAATTCTATGTGTTTTATGTGTTTTATGCTTAATTATTTGGAGTTAATTAATTAAGAATAAAAATGAGCGTCGAAAATAAATTTTAGATGAAGCCGATATCTATTAAGAAAGTTGTAGAGGTCGTGACAAGGATTACGGATATATAAAGAATGCCGAAATCCGAGTTATAACGAAGAAGTTATGACCTGTCGAAGTTTCACGACAAAACCGGCTCGGTGCTGAATGTCGTGAAAAGTGAGTTTTTGATAAACTACTTTTTAGCCTTAGTGATCTAAACAAAACTTGTAGTGTTCGTTAAACCGAGAGTAGGTATAAAAAGAACGCCTAAATCTGACTTCATATGAGGAAGTTATGATTTTTCGAAGTTTCAGCATAGCAGTAGACAGCTAAAAACTCGAATTTTAGATCGAGTGATTTTTAGCCGACACGACCTAAACGAGAATCGAAGGTCTCGTAAATAGTAGCACAACGGTAAAAAGTCTGATGAAAACGGACGTCGGATGAAGAAGTTATGAATTTTTAACGGATTTCATGTCCCGGTCTGTTAAAAATAATAATATAAAAATTAAATTCAAAATTAGCCGACGAAGTCTAAATGAAAGTTGTAGAGCGTAATTTTACCTACGCGTGCATATAAAGAACGTCAAAAACGGAGCTCGTATGCGAAAGTTATGGATTTTAGAAGTTTTTGCACAAAAATCGAGAAAATTCGCATAGTCACGTTTTTGCCATGTCACCCTCGCTTAGAACGTGCCACGTGTCCGAAATTGGTGAGTCATGCGAGCCACGTGTCTGAGCTGCTGAGTCATCCGAGCTACTGACCTGATCCGAAGCGGTCCACTGAGAAGGCGACACGTACCCTCTTCCCTCGTGTCCGAACCCTCGGAAGGATGCCACGGAACCCCTACTTCGGACCTAGACCTCGGTCCAATCACAAGAGGCCAGCAACCCTTCGCATGTGCAGCCATGTGCGAGCCCTCCCTGCGAGCCCTCGGATCAGGACCACCTGGAGGCTTCTCAGCCGTCCGATCAGAAGCTCCTCCCTATAAATAGAAGGCTGCGAGCCTTCCCGGGTAACTTTGGAAATTTGCCACCTTTCAACCTAAATTTCATATTTCTTTCATTCTAACTTCCCCTAAAGCCCCGGTATCGATTATAACCCCCGGAATACGCCACGCAGTGCCCGTGAAGCCCGAAAAAATTATCTTTTCGGTTTCGAAGCCCCGACCTTTGCAGAGCCCGGTTTCTAAATAAAACTCCCTGTTTTATTAGAAACGATAGTTTTAGGAAACAATTTGCTGCCCGATTTTCATCAAAACATGTGAGTATGTAGTTACTTTCACTTTACACATAGATATGAAGTATTTAGCTTAAAATACGTGCTATGTGTAAATATGTTAATTGTTTATTTGAGGTGACTATTGAATAGATGTTTTATACAAGTTTTAAATTGTATATGTATTTTATCTACAATTATGTTGGGTAGAACATGGGTAGAAAAAAAATAGTCGGTGGGTGTTAAAATGATGAGAGGCCTCGGTGTCGGTGTTGTTGTTGTTATTGGTGAAGTCGTCTAACGGAGTATAGATGACGACCACGGACCTTTCTAGACAGTCCAGTGGCACACTAGCAGGTTCGCAACTTGTAGGTGTTGATGAACTAAATTTTCATTGGTGTACTCCAATCCCCCTCATGGTTGCCTTTAGGACATGTATGGCTGAGGAGTCCCCTTAGCAGTAGTGTCCAACCCGATGATATTCCTTAGGCTAAGTCCCTTGTGTTAGGTGTTTAGGGACGTAAAGTGAGGACAACGGGAATGGGTAATCAGGGTTATTGTTGATTGGTGAACTTAATAAGTTATTATTATTGTGGGTTGAAAACCCTATATACTCACCAGGCTCCCAAGCCTGACCCACTCAGCGTTTTATGATTACAGGTAGTGGACCCCGAGCATAGTCGGAGGACGATGAGAGATTTTTGGATTATAGGCCAGTAGTTGTAAATAACTGTTAAAAGGCTTATAATGTCTTGTTTATGCTTTTGATCTGTATCGGAACATGACATCCCGAGGTTCTGATATATATGGAAAATATATACCTTCTTAAAGAAGGGTTTTGATAAACTTTTATCATGTTTTATTTTGGGGACCTATTCTGCAACATCTTTTAAAAAGATTTCTCTGATTTTATTTTAAAAAGCATAAATTAAATCGGTCTTTTCTGGCCGAGAAATTAGGGGATGTCACATACTCTCTTGTTTTCGTGAATATGGATCTTAGAACAACCATCATTTCGAAAATTCTTCAAGGCACAAGCTAGGATTCGAAAATCCTTCATCTTCTTCCCTCTACACTTCGAAAAAGCCCCAAGGTGAGATTCATACCCCTTATTTTCGAGTTTTTCTTCTTTTTGGGGAGGATACAAGTCTTGTCTTGCGTAGAATCCTTGTATACTTGCTTGCATGTGTATGTTTTTTGTGGTTATGTGTGTTGAAATGTTGTAATCTCATGCTAAAAGTCCATGAACTCGAGATTTGTAAAAGTCTCAAGTTGTTGGAAACAAGTTATCTTGTGTAGCACATGTTAGTTGTTATGTTAAAAATGTTTTCTTTAATGTGTGATAAAAATCACCATAGTATCAAGGAAAATGTTAAAACATATTTTTGGTCATAAAAAGTTGAAACATGGAAAAATATGGAAATTTACACTTATAATGGTAAATTTGTGAATATATAAAATTTTACCACAACATTTGTAAGCATGGGTTATTTGTGAGAAATTTTGAAAAAATGGGTCACTTATGACCATTTCGTTAAAAATGGGCTATTTTTGACATTTATGGTAAAAATGGGCTATTTTCGACAAATATGGTAAAATTGTGCTATTTTTGACAATAATGGTAAAAATGGGCTATTTTGACAACAATGGTAAAAATGGGCTATTTTTGACATATATGGTAAAAATGGGCTATTTTTGACAATTATGGTAACATTGTGCTATTTTTGACAAATGTGGTAAAAATAGACTATTTATGACAAAAGTAGTAAAAATGGGACAAACTCACATTTCCACAAAAAACATTGTGTGTCATCAGTTGTCTATAAATAAGAGCTTTTAAACACTCCTAGTAAACTGTGTAAACTTATGACAGGAATTATTGTGTTTCATGAACCGCAGTTATAAACATACCTTAAGAACATCGTATACATTATTCTATAAATTTGCGTAAATTTTGTTGAGGCTCTTGTAAGACACTCCTTCACCGTACCTACTTAGCGTACATCGTAAGTTGTGTAGTTAGATCTATACGGGGTTGACACCCCCACACCTGAGCTGTTCGCTACAGCTAGACGGGCCAGTCTAGGGTGACAAGTATCTTTAGAAACCGACGCCTGAAGAACGTCAAGACAGGCACGTTAGTCATATTAGTATGGTTATAACGACTCGCAGAGAGAATAACAACATTAATTGAATTTACGAAGAATACGCACTCTACTAGTTTTATAAAATACACAACTATGTTTCGTCTATTTTGTAAACTAATTTCACCACTCTGGTCTTAGGGTTTTAAGACCACAACTTTTCGTATAATAAAAAATATGGGATTTTCTGAAAACACTCTCTATACAATTTTAAACAAGGAAACAAAAGAACATGCATGCAATTATACATGATTTGAAACGAGACTCACAACTCTTTTGTACACAGAAAATGTTGGATTTTCTGGAAGTTTACAAACTATTACAAAGTTTTCTTATAAATATGTTTATGAACTCACCAACATTCTATGTTGACGCTTTTCAAAACGACTTGCATTCTCAGGGACCCAGTAAGCAGGTTTTGCAGCTATGAATTTTTGGATGATTGTCGTATTTTTGAAATATCATACATTGTGTTATTTTGGATGTTATTTCATGAACAAAACTCAAAGTTGTAAATAATTCATGTTGATATCTGAATGTATGATGTTTGGTTGCTATGTCTCATTTATAATCAGCTGTTATGATATTACAAGATGAAGTCACCCGCCCCCGGACGTTTCCGCCGTCCCGGTTCGGGAGTGTGACAGATTGGTATCAGAGCATTGTTTATAGTGAACTAGCATATCTAACCATACAATATATGCAACTATAGATAGAATGGGACTAAAATACTCTGAACAAAAATAAAATATATGCATGTGTGCGCATATTAGGAGTGGTGTCATAGTAGGAAACAATTAAAAGTCATTAGAAGAGTTGGACATCGCGGTTAAACCCAGGCAGTTATGTAATCGTATTGAGGATGAATATAGTCTGATCAACTATGTTTATTCAAAATACGACCAACATGTGCTTGGGAGTGATCGGGGTGGACATCGAATCTAAAAGCTTGCCAACCTAATACCCAAAAGTTTTAAGGAACCGAACATAAACAATTAAAAAATACTATAGGCGTATTTTGGCATTATGTGGAGTCTTCATTATATTTTCTTATATCTCATCTTGTATTTATATTCTCGTAGAGACACTATGGCCGACTTTCACCAGCCTGGTGATCCTTTTCCCCCAAACCAGGGGAATGGGGGATGGCTCGAGGAAGAACCAGAGGAGGACCCGGAAGAGTTGGAGTTTGAAGAGGAGGATATTGATGAAGACATCGAGGAGGATGAAGGAGATGACTCGGACGCAGAGTCTGAGGTCATCGAGCCACCCTACATGGCTAGGGTACCCGCACATCGGATGGGCTCCAATGACCTTATGCCCCCATGGGCACACCATATATGGAGGTGGAGCAGGCACCAAGGTCAGTGTCCACCGTTTGGCATGGAGCAGAGATTTTACGACCTTAGCCATGGAGGGCCAACGGACCGAACCCTTCCGGTGATGGTCAGACGGACCATCAAGCCCAGTCGACCGCCAATCAGATGGACGAGATGAGGGCCGCGGTGGAACGCGCTGAGAGGCAGACCCGAGACATAGTGCGGGAGTATCAGGAGGGACAGGCAGCACTAGAGGCGAGGATGCGGGTCACCGAGCGGCAACTAGCCAGACTCCAGGGCGCTTCTACCTCATCGTCGGCACCACCAGATACCTCCTGACGTGAGTAGGGCCCATGCTATTGATGGGACTCTCTTTTCTCTTTTACTTTATGTATATAGGACCGACCCTACGATTAAGTGATTACACTACTCGCACGGTCGTTATGCTGACAGATTTTTATTCTCTATGTACTGTAGACCTTTCAAAGGTCCAATTTTCATGCATTTATGTATTAAGAATTTATCATTAATGAAACGGTTTTGTGTTTTATTTGTGATGTTGTTATATTCTATGTTCTCTCTTTTCATTTATATTTGATATAATACAGTTCAATTATAAGTACAATCGGATCACCGTAACCGATAAAAAAACAAAGGGATTCATCAACTCATCGACATTCCTGTCTCATAGCAGGAAATGCCGAGGAGATATATTCGCAAGAACACTACAGCACAACAGCCGCCGCCACCTGCATCGGAGATAAAATCTGCTGCTTTCCAGGCGGTAGTCTGAGCTGTAGTGACGGCAGTGTTAGCATACATCAACTAGGGCACCAATGGAGGAGGCAACAGACAAGGAACGGGAAGTTCCAACCATGGGAATAACCCCGAAAACCAGAAAACATGCACCTACAAAGACTTCACCAATGCAAAACCGAAGCCATTTAATGGAAGCGGAGGTGTGATAGCTCTCACTCGGTGGTTCGACAAAATCGAATCCGTCTTCAAAATCTGCGGCTGTCCCGAAGAGAGCAAGGTGAAGTTCGCAGCCTGTACCTTTGCTGACAGGGCGCTTTCATGGTGGAGCGGCCACATCATGGCCCTAACTCTCCCGGTCGCAAATACCATGTCATGGGAAGACCTCAAAACGATGATGTTGGATGAGTACTGTCCCCGAGGCGAAGTACAAAAGCTTGAGCAGTAACTGTAGAATCTTACCGTACAGAACTCTGACATCAAAGAATACATTGCGAGGTTCAGTGAGCTGGCACTCTTATGCCCAGGAATGATAACTTCTGAAGGCAAGAAGGTCGAGCGTTGTATTTGGGGGTTAACTCCTCCAATCCAGGGGAATGTGATTGCTGCGAACCCCTCAACATTCGATAATGCTAAGCGCCTGGCGCATAAGTTGTACGACCATGAGGATAACAAGGGTACGAAGGCTTTCGGCGTTGAACCCAAGAAAGAGGAAAACAACAAGAAAAACCAGGGAAACAAAAGAAAAGGACGACAGACTCAGGAATCATCCAAGAAACAACAAACTGTAGTAGTTCACGCTACTACCACTCAGACGACACCAACTCCAGCTGCACTAGCATCAACCACACCAACGCCTGCAAGGCCTTACGCAGGCACTCTACCCAAGTATGATAAATGCAATTTCCACCACAGTGGCGCATGCCGAGACTTACATTACACCAACTACAATCGTAAAGGGCACACCGCCCGGTGTTACAGATCTTAGCCACAACAAAACAACCCCCAAACCAACAATGTCGGGCAAGTCAGCCATGCTATGGGTGTGGAGAGATCGGCCATTATAAAAGGAACTGTCCCAAAGCAAACAACCAAAATACAGGAGGATCAAATAGGGTCCTAGCTATGGGACAAGGAGAGGCGGTGCAGGATCCGGCCGTAGTCACTGGTACGTTTCCCCTCAACAACATCTATGCATGCATTTTATTCGATAGTGGGGAAGAACGGAGTTTTGTGAGTCATAAATTCAAACACTTACTAAATCAAAACCCCCAAAAGTTAAGCGAAACCTTCACGGTGAAAATGGCTAATGGGAAAACTGAAACAACAAACGACATTTTCATAGGGTGCACGTTAACATTAAATAATCACTCGTTTCAAATCAACTTGATGCCAGTTAATATTAGAAGTTTTGATGTGATCATCGGTATGGATTGGTTAAGCCCCCACCATGCCGATATTATGTGCAACGAGAAGGATGTTCGCCTTCACCTACCAACCAACGAAACACTAATTATCTACTACGATAAACCTGGTGCAAACCTCCATATTATCTCGTGCATCAAGGCACAAAAGTGCCTACATAAAAAGAATCGTGCCTTCCTAGCCCGCGTAGTGGACAAACAGAAGGAGGAAAAGAACATCAAGGACATTCCGGAGGTGTGCGACTTTCCAGACGTATTTCCGGAAGACCTCCCAGGAATACCCCCTGATCGACAGGTCGAATATCGAATTGACCTACTACCCGGAGCCACACCGATTGCCAAGTCGCCGTATAGATTAGCCCCTGCAGAAATACAAGAGCTATCTAATCAATTGAGCGAACTGTTAGACAAAGGATTCATAAAACCGAGCTTCTCTCCTTGGGGAGCTCCGGTCTTGTTTGTAAAGAAGAAAGATGGTTCCTTCCGCATGTGTATTGATTACCATGAACTCAACAAGCTCACCGTTAAAAATTAATACCCCCTTCCTAGGTTCGACGATCTATTTTATCAGTTACAAGGATCCAGCTACTTCTCGAAAATAAATCTAAGATCCGGATACCATCAATTGCAAGTCCGAGAAGAAGACATCCCCAAAACTGCCTTCCGAACTCGTTACGGGCACTATGAATTCGTGGTTATGCCCTTCGGTCTAACGAATGCACCCGCAACATTTATGGACCTAATGAATCGAGTCTGCCGACCATTCCTCGACAAATTTGTAATTGTCTTCATTGATGATATACTCGTTTATTCTCGGAGTAAGGAAGAGCACGGCCAACATCTATGGCAGGTCTTGGAAAATCTAAGGGCGGAGAAGCTATATGAAAAATTCTCCAAATGCGAGTTCTGGATTCGCAGGGTGGATTTCTTGGGACACATAGTCAGTGAAGAAGGGATACATGTAGACCCTTCCAAGATCAAAGCTATTGAGGGCTGGGCAACCCCGAGAACACCAACGGAGATCAGGCAATTCTTGGGCCTTGTTGGGTATTATGGGAGGTTCATTCAGAATTTCTCCAAGATCGCCAAGCCACTCACCGCTCTAACCCAGAAAGGCGTACCCTTCAACTGGGATGCAAAACACGAAGCTGCTTTTCAGACCCTAAAACAAGCCCTCTACAGTACCCCTGTGTTGTCTCTGCCAGAGGGAACGGAAGATTTCGTGGTGTATTGCGACGCTTCAAATCAAGGGTTAGGATGCGTACTCATGCAGCGCGGGAAGGTGATAGCTTACGCATCCAGACAACTGAAGACCCATGAAGTAAACTATACCACTCATGATCTCGAGATGGGAGCCGTGGTCTTCGCTCTAAAAGTTTGGAGGCACTACCTCTACGGGACGAAGTGCACCATTTTCACATACCGCAAAAGCCTCCAACATATCCTGAACTAGAAAGAACTAAACATGAGACAACGGCGATGGGTCGAGCTGCTGAACGACTACGAATGCGAGATCCGGTACCATCCGGGCAAGGCTAACGTGGTGGCCGATGACCTAAACCGAAAAGAATACTCGGGCCACCGGGTAAGAACACTAGCGATGAACATCCATTCCCACTTGTCTTCGGAAATCAAGGAGGCTCAACCAGAAGCCTTAAAACCAGAGAACATCGCAAACGAAGCTTTACGTGGGATGGACAAGAATCTCACACTCAAAGAGGACGTGGCATACTATCTCATGGATCGGATCTGGACCCCAAAATTCGGAGGGTTCAGAGAAGTGGTCATGAATGAAGCACACAAGACACAATACTTCGTCCATCCGGGTTCCAACAAAATGTACCTAGATATCAAACAACATTATTGGTGGCCGAATATGAAAGCTGATATTGCTACCTACGTGAGCAAGTGCCTGACTTGCGCAAAGGTTAGGGTAGAATATCAGAAGCCCTCGGGATTATTACAATAGCCAGTGATACCCGAGTGGAAATGGGAACGAATAACAATGGATTTTATAACCAAATTACCCAAGACGACAGACGGACTGGATACCATTTGGGTGATTGTCGGTTGGTTGACTAAGTTCGCCCATTTCCTACCAATAAAGGAAACGTATAAAATGGAGAGGCGAACACGGATCTACATAAAGGAAGTGGTGAGACTACATGGACTACCGATATCTATTATCTCTGACCGAGACAGTAGATTCACCTCTCGATTTTGGCAGTCGCTCCAAAAAGCATTGGGAACTCAGCTGGATATGAGCACTGCCTACCACCTCCAGACTGACGGCCAAAGTGAGCGAACCATACAAACACTAGAGGATATGCTCTGAGCCTGTGTGATAGATTTCGGCAAGGCATGGGACTAAGTCCGCCCATTTCCAACCAATAAAGGAAACGTATAAAATGGAGAGGCGAACACGGATCTACATAAAGGAAGTGGTGAGACTACATGGAGTACCGATATCTATTATCTCTGACCGAGACAGTAGATTCACCTCTCGATTTTGGCAGTCGCTCCAGAAAGCATTGGGAACTCAGCTGGATATGAGCACTGCCTACTACCCCCAGACTGACGGCCAAAGTGAGCGAACCATACAAACACTAGAGGATATGCTCTGAGCCTGTGTGATAGATTTCGGCAAGGCATGGGATACCTATTTTCCACTAATCGAATTCTTGTACAACAACAACTACAACACAAGCATTAAGGTCGCTCCCTTCGAGGCCTTATATGGTCGGAAATGCAGATCACCTCTCTGTTGGGCTGAGGTAGGAGACACCCAACTGGAAAAGGAACAGGTACCAAACAGCACTCTCACAGGACCGGAGATCATCCGGGAAACAACTGAGAAAATCGTCCAGATCAGGGCACGGTTCCAAGCATCTCGAGACCAAAAGACGAAAGCCTCTAGAGTTTCAAGTAGGAGATCGTGTGCTATTAAAAGTCTCTCCCTGGAAAGGGATGATATGGTTCAGAAAGCGAGGGAAGTTAAATCCATGATACATCGGACCATTCGAGATCCTTGCCAGGATCGGTCCGGTTGCCTACGAGCTGCAACTACCAACGAAGCTTAGCAACGTACACCCTGTCTTTCACGTGTCAAACCTAAAGAAATGCCTATTGGACGAAACCCTCGTTGTTCCACTTAACGAGATTGAGGTGAATGAAAATCTCCTGTTTGTTGAGGAACCGATCGAAATCATGGATAGAGAAGTGAAACGTACGAAACAAAGCCGCATTCCTATTGTGAAGGTTCGATGGAGTACCCGACACGGACCTCAATTCACATGGAAACGTGAGGATCAGATGGTGAAAAAATACCCCCATCTCTTCTCTAATTCTTAAGGATTACCTTCGAAAGAATTTCGGGATGAAATTCCTCTAACGGGGAATGATGTCACAACTAGCAAATTAGGGTTAAGATTTCTATCTTGTACAAGATAATTTCTTTGTGTAATCTTGTAACCCTACGTTTAGTATAAATCAAACTTCAATACTATTTAAGTTTGTTCATCCAAAAATTGTGAGTCAAGGCGAAACCACTTTGTGTACACCCAAAACTCGACCCAATAAGCCAAAATTTATCATTTTGGGCCTTTGCCCAAGCTTTCTCGGCCCAAGCCCCTATTTGAGCCAAGACTTTCTTATTGGGCCCTAATGGGCCGATAACCTCTCAAGTTGATCCTATTGGGCCTAAAACCTTATTGTTAGCATCAATTGGGCCGCAATTCATTATTAGGCCTTCTATTTGGGCCGAAAACCCCTCTTTGGGCCCAAATGGGCCAAAAACTCCTCTAATGGGCCTTTTTGGGCCGAAGACACACACATGGGCCTTAGTTGGGCCGAAAACTAATATTTTTGGGAGCTTTGAACCAAAGACCATATATTAAGCTTTAATGGGCAGAGAACCCTTATTGGGCTAAACCAAAATATGTGCTACTCTCATTGGGCCATGTCACACCCCCGAACCAGACGGCGGAAACGTCCGGGGGCTCGTGTGACTATAAATTGAAACATCATCACAATGAATATACATGAAACATAACACAATCGTCACCAACATTACATATTACAACTGGCATTGTTCACATCAAGTACATTGTTTTACATTACATATTTCGAAGACATAAATTGTACGATAATTGACATATGCATAAAAAAATCCCAAAATACTCTCGATGATTCTTCAGCTTAACGATTACCTGAGAATACAAGTTATTTCGAAAACGGTCAACATGTATAATGTTGGTGAGTTCATAAGCATGTTTGAATAAAAATCTTTGTATCTTTTGTAAACCTAGAAAATCCGATATTTTCTGTAAAACGTCTGAAAAATGATGTGAAAATCGAGTATGAATGCATGTGTGAATTTCATAGTAGTAACATATAGAAATGCAGTTCAAATTTCTTTGTATTCTTTCTGTTGTATGTAAGTAGTATTTGAATAATAGTATTTCCCCAGAAAATCCGATATTTATTGATTTATAAAAATGTCACGGTCCTTGCACTGTCGAAATGTTTTGTATCATTATGACTTACAAGTTTTTAATTTTCCTTAATGTCTTAATGGAAATGGATCTCTATATGAGTCGTTATAACCATACATGATAGAGACTGATTTGCCTGTCTTGGCATTTTTCCAAATGTCGGATTTTCGTTCAAGGTTTTGTCACCCTAGACTGGCCTAGTCTAACTGTAGCGAACAACTCAGGTGTGGGGGAGTCACCCCCGTATAGATCTATACACAAACTCTCGCTCTCCCTCCAGGAGACTCTGATTATAACTACAAGTTACGGCCATACACTTAGTGGTGTCAACCGACACGTCTCACTAGATCCCATTTGTATTCACATGAATTTGTATAATGTTATATGTATTTAGAAGTTCGATCAGTAGATAATGTATGAAATGATAAGATAAGGCCCAACAAACATGAAGAAAAGGCAACTATAGCCCATTAGACGTGTAAGTTATTTCCAGGCTAAATTAGCATGTAAACGGGCCACTAAGACCCAATAACATGTAAATGCTAAATTAGGTCCATTTAGCATGTAATTGGGTCACTTAGGCCCAATAGACATGTGATGAATACATTGGGCCCAATAAACATGTAATTGGACCACAAAGGCCCAATACACATGTATAGCAATTACTAGGCCTAATAATCGCACTATTGTTGTATTTCGCTTGTTCGTTATAGTATAGTTTGTTAGGTCGTAATTCTATAATTTGAAATTAATTTTGATAGAATTTGTGCTTTAAACCTCTTAAAAACTAATTTGAGACATTTAAAGGCTTATTTCACAAAAAGGTCATTTTTGGTCTGTTTTAGTTAAAAATATCATTTTAGCCCCTTAATTTATAAAAGTTCTATATTTTCGGCCCAAATGTTTAATAATTGACAGATTTGACCCAAAATACATATATTGGCGTTTTCAGCCCATTTTTGCAGAAAATTACATTCTTGACCCATTTTTCGTGAATTTTACATTTTTGGCCCAATTTCCAAAAACTTTGCATTTTTAGCCCAATTTAGAAATAAATGTTATTTTCACCCCTAAATTCGGTTTAATTACATTTATAGCTCAAACTTTGATCAAATGAGATTTTTAATTCCAAAACTTCTTATTTATTGCAAATTTGGACCCAAAACCGTGAGGCCCAAATATTAAGCCCATTAGGCTAAAATTTACACTTTTGGTCCTTTGAAAAGTAGGGTTATCATAAAAACCCATTTTTATATATGTATGACCTGCTTGATCCTCATAAAACCATAAATGTCACTTTTTGTCCTTATCTTTTGTTTTCTTGACAAATATGACCCTTAACAAGATTTTTGCTTTAAATTTTGATATGTTAAACAAGTAAACACTTTTAACTTGATAGTATGATGTATAAGGTGTCTTAGTTCATGGATTTTCAATCAATATTGCTTAAGATGTCGAGATGTGTTAAGATCTAACACATTTTTACAAAATAAACTAAGAAATCACACATGACATGCATAAAACACATAGATCTACACATTTTACTTATTCTCCCCCAAAAATAATGTAAAAACCGAAAACAAGGGGGTATGAACTCACCTTGCTTGATTGATCTTGATTTTAAGAAGAAGTGAGTGTGTTTTCGGCCCTAGCAAGCCTTCTTGAGTAGATTTCAATCTTAAGAAGTTTCTAAGAGTGTGATCATGGAATAAAGTCATGTAAGAAGGAGTTCTTAATGTTAAAATGAAAGGAGATGTTTGTGTTTAATAATAACTTACCAAGGATGGTGATTGTGGTGAAGAATCCTCTTGAGAACACCCTAAATCTCGAAATTTTGAGGGAAGAAGGAGGAGTTGTTCTTGAGAGTGTTTGAGAGTTTATTTGAGAGAAAGTTTTGCAAGTGAAGTGTGTGTAGGTGTGTGTGTGTGTGTGCTCTTCTCGGCCGAGAGATAAAGAGAGAGGGTGAGGGGAGTTTGCATGGAAACATGAGAATTTCCTAGTTACATGTTGTGCATAATGCATTGTTGTCCTCTAAACAATAATGATGTGTCATGGCTTGGGTAATTAGCCATTTCCTTTTTTTTACACATGGGCCGAAATAGGGCAATTATGGGGAAGCTTGGGCCTTATCTTGGTCCTTGCTCGAAATTATGAAGCCCATAGACAGGTTTTCGGCCCATTGGGCCTGTAGGGTAGTTCACGGCCCAATAAAGTTCAATTAAAGATGTTTAGGGTCCATTGAGGCTATTGGAATTTATTGTGGCCCAAATTGGCCCATTAGGGTAAACTAATCCATCGTAGGCCCATAATGTCTCATGAAGGTGGAACCGTTTAGAGCCCAAATTAGGGTTTCTAGGCCCTAATTAGTCAACTTGGATATTTCTTGGTCCATTTGGCCCAACAAGAAAATCCTAGACCTTATTAGACTTGAATCGGGATTTTTAGAGTTTCAAACTCTTTTGTTGAACATAAGAGGTGTATTTGAATATGCATTAAGTGATATATACATAGAGTATATGCTTTACAATAATTGAATGATTACATGAGAGTAGAATTTCCTAGCTAAGTTGCTAGTTGTGACATCATCCCCCCGTTAGAGGGAATTTCGTCCCGAAATTCTTTTGAAAGTTAGGCTTGTGAATGCGAGAATAGGTGAGGGTACTTTTGGTTCATTTGATCTTCGTGTTCCCATGTGAATTCCGGTCCACGCTTGGCGTTCCATCGAACCTTCACAATCGGAATGCGGCTTTGCTTTGTACGTTTTACTTCCCTATCCAATATCTCAACTGGTTCTTCGATGAACAGGAGATTCTCGTTGATCTCGATCTCTTCTACAGGAATGACAAGAGTTTCATCTGATAGGCACTTTTTTAGATTTGAGATGTGAAACACGGGGTGTACGTTGTTGAGCTCGGAAGGTAGCTGCAGCTTGTAAGCCACTGGACCAATCCGGGCAAGAATTTCGAACGGACCAATGTATCGCGGGTTCAGTTTTCCCGTTTCCCAAATCGGATCATTCCTTTCCAAGGAGAGACCTTTAGTAACACGCGATCCCCGACTTGAAATTCTAACGGCTTCCGCCGCTTGTCAGCATAACTCTTCTGTCGGTCTCGCGATGCTTGAAGTCGAGCTTTGATTTGGATTATCTTTTCGGTCGTTTCACGGATGATTTCTGGTCATGTGAGAGCACTGGATGGTGATTGCCCTTTTGCTAGTTGAGTGTCACCCACCTCGGCCCAACATAGGGGTGATCTGCATTTACTCCCGTAGAGAGCCTCGTAAGGAGCAACCTTGATGCTTGTGTGATAACTGTTGTTGTAGGAGAATTCGATCAGAGGCAAGTGAGCATCCCATGACTTGCCGAAGTCAATCACGCAAGCTCGGAGCATATCCTCAAGTGTCTGGATGGTACGCTCGCTCTGACCATCCGTCTGTGGGTGATAGGCAGTGCCCATATCTAGTTGTGTTCCCATTGCTTTCTGAAGAGACTGCCAGAATCTTGAAGTGAACCTCTTATCTCGATCCGAGATAATAGACACTGGCACTCCATGGAGTCTCACGACCTCCTTGATGTAGATTTGGGTAAGCTTTTCCATTTTGTAGGATTCTTTTATTGGTAGGAAATGAGCGGATTTTGTTAATCTATCGACGATTACCCATATAGCATCTAATCCGTCTGCTGTCTCTGGCAATTTGGTCAAGAAGTCCATAGTAATCCTTTCCCATTTCCACTCGGGTATCACTGGTTGTTGCAATAACCACGAGGGCTTTTGGTATTCCACTTTCACTTTGGCGCAAGTAAGACACTTGCCCACGAAAGTGGATATCTCTGCCTTCATATTAGACCACCAATAATATTGTTTGATATCTAGATACATCTTATCTGACCCCGGATGAATAGAATATCGCGTCTTGTGGGCTTCATGCATGACTACTTCTCTGAATCCCCCAATCTTGGGAACCCATATTCTATTCATAAAATAGTGAGTTCCGTCTTCTTTAACTTCAAGTCCCTTATCTATTCCACGCAGTAATTCACTAACGACATTCCCTGGCTTTAATGCGTCCAATTGGGCTTCCTTGATATGTAAGGGTAGATGATATTGGATGGTGATCGATAGAGTATTCACGCGACGACTTGAATACTCCTTCCGACTCAGGGAATCGGCTACCACGTTAGCCTTGCCTGGATGGTATTTGATCTCACACTCATAATCATTTAATAGTTCAACCCATCTCCGCTGCCTCATATTTAGTTCTTTTTGATTTAGAATATGTTGGAGGCTTTTGTGGTCTGTAAAGATGGTGGACTTGGTACCATATAGGTAGTGCCTCCAAATTTTCAAGGCGAAGACCACCGCCCCCAGTTCGAGATCATGCGTGGTATAATTTACTTCATGAGTTTTCAGTTGTCTGGATGCATATGCAATTACCTTCCCGTGTTGCATAAGGACACAACCTAAACCTTGATTCGAAGCATCATAGTAAACTATGAAGTCTTCGGTTCCCTCCGGTAAGCATAGCACTGGATCACTACAGAGGGCTTGCTTCAAGGTTTGGAAGGCAATCTCTTGCTTCTCGGTCCAGTTGAAAGGTACGCCCTTTTGTGTCAATGTGGTGAGGGGTTTCGCTATCTTGGAAAAGTTCTGAATGAACCTTTGCTAGTAGCCTGCAAGACCCAAGAATTGGCGAATTTTTGTTGGCGTTATCGGAATTGCCCAGCCTTCAATGGCTTTGCCCTTGGAGGGATCTACATGAATTCCTTCCTTGCTGAAAACATGACCCAATAAATTTTCACTGCGGAGCCAAAACACACACTTGGAGAGTTTCGCATACAACTTTTCGGCCCGTAGGGTCTCTAAGATCTGTCGGAGATGTTGGCGATGATCTTCTTCACTTTGAGAGTATACGATAATATCATCGATGAAAACGATTACGAAATTGTCAAGGAATGGGCGGCAGACTCGATTCATGAGGTCCATAAATGCAGCGGGGGCATTTGTTAGACCGAAGGGCATCACGATGAATTTGTAATGTCCATAGCCAGTTCAGAAAGCAGTCTTAGGAAAGTCCTCAGCTCGGACTTTGAGTTGATGATAATCAGATATTAGATCTATCTTTGAAAAGTAGCTAGCCCCTTGAAGCTGGTCAAATAGATCATCGATTCGAGGAAGTGGATAATGGTTTTTGATGGTGAGCTTATTTAATTCCCTATAGTCAATGCACATCCTGAAGGATCCGTCTTTCTTTTTAACGAAAAGAACCGGAGCTCCCCATGGAGAGAAGCTTGGTCTTATAAATCCTTTATCTAGGAGTTCACTCAGTTGGCTTGATAATTCTTGTATTTCAGCGAGAGCCAACCTATAGGGTGATTTGGCAATTGGAGTGGCTCCAGGCACTAGGTCGATTTGGAATTCGACTTGCCCTTCTGGGGTATTCCCGGAAGATCTTCTGGAAACACATCCGGGAAGTCACATGCCACTGGAATGTTTTGAATGTTCACTTCCTCTTTGGTTTTATCCACCACATGAGCAAGGAATGCGTAGTTCTTCTTTTGTAGACACTTTTGTGCCTTGATACACGAGATAAGGCGAAGGTTTGCGCCAGGTTTATCTCTATAGATTATTAGGGTTTTGTGCTTAGGAAGATGAAGGTGAACGGCCTTCTCGTGACACATGATATCGGCACGATGGGGGCTTAACCAATCCATGCCAATTATCACATCAAAACTCCTAATATTTACATGCATGAAATCTATTTGGAAAGTGTGGTTGTTTAATGTTATCGTGCACCCTACATAGATTTCCTTACCTGATTCTGTCTTCCCATTAGCCATTTCCACCATGAAGGTTTCATTGAGCTTCTGGGGTCGTTGTTTTAGCAAATGTTTGAACTTATTACTCACAAAACTCCGTTCTGCCCCACTATCAAACAGAATGCATGCGTATGAGTTGTTAAGTAGGAACGTACCGGTGACAACGGCTGGGTCCTGCACTGCTTCACCCTGACCCATTGTTAGCACTCTCCCTGTCGCTCCTGCCCCTTGATGGTTTGCGTTGGGGCAATTACGCCTGAAATGCCCGGTTTTCCCACATCCGTAACAGGTATAACTGGCCCCAACATTGGTGTTGTTGTTATTGTTGTTGTGGTTGTTATTGTTGTTGTTGTTGTTGTTGTTGTTGTTTGGCACCTGGTTTTGTTGAAGCTGAGTCCTACAATACTTTGCTGTATGGCCTTTCCGGTTGCACCTTGTGCAAATCATCTCCCTGCATTCCACCTGATGGTGGAAGTTTCATTTGTTACATTTGGGGAGATTTCCTGAGTACTGCTTTGGAGCATTAGGCGTGGATGAGGCTGGAGCATGTTGTGTGGTGGTAGCTTGAGTTGCAGCATGAACAGTCACCGTTTGTTGTTTCTTAGATGATTCCGAGTTTTGCTTCCCCTTTCGCTTGTTGTTTTTCCCTTTCTTGTTCTCACCTTCCTTCTTAACCTCCGCTTCTACTGTTTTAGCACCCTTTTTGTTGCCATGATCATACAATTTCTTAGCCAACCTCTTGGCGTTGTCGAACGTCTCAGGATTTGCCGCAATGACATTTCCTTGGATAGGGGCAGTCAATCCCCAGATAAATCTCTCAATCCTTTTCCCTTCTGAGGTGATCATTCCGGGACACAGAAGCGATAGCTCACTAAACTTGGTTATCTAGGCATCGATATCGGAGTTTTGAACCGAGAGGTTCCACAATTCTTGTTCCATATTCTGAATTTCACCTCTTGGACAGTATTCAGCCAGCATCATTTCTTTGAGCTCTTCCCATGGCAATGCGTTCACCACCGGGAGTGTCATGGCCTCTATGTGCCATTCCACCAGGAGAGAGCTTGATCAGTGAATGTGCAGGCCACAAACTTGACCTTGCATCCATCTGGGCACCCGCAGATTTCAAAAACAAATTCCACTTTCTCAATCCAACGCTTCAGGGCTATGACGCCTCCTGTTCCATTAAAGGTTCGAGGTTTGGCGTTGGTGAAATCCTTGTAGGTGCAAGTTCGCGTGGTTCCGTGGTTTGTCCCTTGATTCGTGCTTCCGGCTCCCTGTCCGTTGCCTTCTCCGTTGTTTCCATTGCGAATTTGCGTAAGCGCTGAAGTGACCGAAGCGGACACTACTGCTTGGAATGCAACCGAGTTTATCTCCGGCGAGGTTGGTGTCGCGTTGTTTCCACGGTTGGGTCTTTGAGGCATATTTCTGTCAAAGAACAGAAAGATGTTGAGTGCATATTTGTATTCCGAGTTTAGAATTTCATAGACCCAATGTATCGAGTGTGTGTTTAAGTAATTCCATGCATTAACATAAAACAAGCAAATAAAACACATATCAGATAACAACATCATGATGAAAACATAAGGCATTTTCATTAATACTAATCGTTTTAATACATGAAAATTTGCCAGAAGGCATACAGTACATGGGAATTATAAAATCCGCCAGCATGACGACCCTATGAGTAGTGTGATCACTTAAACATAAGGTCGATGGTACATAAAGTGGCATAAATGTAAAAGAAAACGATACTAGTGAGTGAAGGAGTGAATCCTAATCAAGACGAGATGTGTCTAACAGAAATAGTGATATCATATTCCAAAATGTTGTGCTACTAAGGTAGCCATCTCGGTCATTTCTCTAATGACCTCATCTCTTTCCTGTTCCGCTTGCACAACTCTCGTCTCCATTTCCAGTAGCTGCTGTCGAAGTACGGCGATTGATTCTTCTGAGGAGCGGGTTTCTGTAACGACGTAAATTTCCAAAACAATTTTTCATTTTTAAATCGTACTTTTAATCATAAAACAATATCAAAACATAATGTATCCAATGTCATCATCACAAAACAATTCCCAGAATCTCAACATAATCTCTATGAGTGTGTACTGATCATGTCGGCGCCTTCCCGCGATCCTCACTGGTACCTGAAATACAAAACATACAACAAGGTAAGCATAAATGCTTAGCGAGATCCCCAAAATACCACATACAACACATACGCCACTCGAGGCTATAGTACGACCCTCCAGTCGATGTGTCTCAGCAGAACCCTCCAGTCCCGTAGCTCATTGGACCCTTCGGTCCGGTCTGTATCGTTGAAACCTTCGGTCCGGTCTGTATCGTTGGACCCTTCGGTCCGGTCTATATCGTTGGACCCTTCGGTCCGGTCTATATCGTTGGACCCTCCGGTCCGGTCTATACAACACATAGCATACATATAACACAATGCACATAATCTCATATATACACATAGCATACAAGACCCTCCGGTCTACACATAAATACCACTCTACGTAATGTATAGTGAGAAGACTCACCTCGGGTATCTCGGATGATCTCTCACACGAATATACTGATCTAGCCCCCTCCTAATCACATACACAATATCCTCAAATAAATAATGGCTCTCAAAGGCTAGATTAAATCCCCTTCTACAATCCCTCAGAAGCGTAAAAGACCATTTTACCCCTCCTTGATCCAAAAGTCCAAATGTTGACCAAAACCCTAAAAGTCAATGAAAGTCAACGCTCAAACTTTGACCCGACTCGTCGAGTGCACATGGGCGACTCGGCGAGTCCATGCGTGTCCTTTTCGCCCCTGGTCCTCACTCGACTCGCTGAGTCAACCCTACACTCAACGAGTTATCATAGGTCGCGAATCGCGGGGCAACCCGACTCGACTCGTCGAGTCGCTTATGGACTCGGCGAGTTCCTCCCATGAAAACGCTCAAATGATCTTTTGACGTCAGATCTGCTTCACCAACCAGTAGATCTATCCTTCTAACACTCGAAAGTCATGTAAAGGTTCAAACTTTACGTTCATGCAATGCTTATAAGACCAAAAATGGAGAAATAACCTTTAAATTGGGGTTCTACTCTCAAGGCTCACATGAAACCTCATAAAGCTGGAAGCTTGGGACCTTTTGGACCTCTCAAGGTCCAGATCTATCATCTATACCCAAAAGAACCTCATATGATTCACAATCTAACTCAAAATTGTGCAAAGGAAACCCTAGATTCAAGGAATCTATCAAATACACGAAATGGGAAGGAACTTGTACCTCAAAACATGAATCTCAGTGTGAACAACACAGATCCAAGCTCCATAATCGATCTTGCTTGGATTTTCCCACTCCTTCTTGCAAGATCACACCAAAGGATGAAGAATTAGCCTCCAAATTGCTCTCTAAGCTCTCTTTGCTCTCTAGGGTTTTCACATGGGAGTAGTGGCCGCAAATGACGGCCATAAGGGTCTTTAAATAGGGCTCAGGCCCTGAGATTTAGGGTTTCACTTTACAGCGCGGACTCGCCGAGTCCACTCATCGACTCGTCGAGTCCGGTCATTAATCCAGACAAGAACTCGCGATCCTACTCAGCGAGTCTGAGCGTCTACTCGCCGAGTCCCTCCATAACACTCAAGATAAATAATTAAAATAAGATAACTGGGAATCCGGATGTTACAATTCTCCCCCACTAGAATCAGACTTCGCCCACGAAGTCTCATTCTACAAACAGCTCTGGGTGTAGCTTCCGCATCTCCGCCTCCGGCTCCCAAGTCAGCTCAGACCCTCTCCGATGTTGCCACTGGACCTGAACCGGCGACACCTCCTTGTTCCTCAGAACCTTGATCTTCCGATCCCGGATCGCGATTGGCCTCTCAGCATAATTCAGGCTCGCATCCACCTGAATATCCTCCAGCGGCACCACCGCCGACTCGTCGGCTATACACTACCTAAACTGAGACACGTGGAAGGTATCATGAATCTGGCTCAACTTCGCAGGTAGCTCCAACCGATACGCTACCCTGCCCACCCTCGCGGTCACCCTGAACGGCCCAATGTACCGGGGCCCCAGCTTGCCCCTCTTCCTAAATCGAATCACTCCTTTTCAAGGAGACACCTTCAGGAGTACGAAGTCTCCCACCTGGAACTCCAGCTCGGCTCGTCGCCTATCCGCATAACTCTTCTGGCGGCTCTGAGCTGTCAACAACCTTTGTCTAACCTGTTGTATCTGCTCGGTCGCCTGAAGCACTATCTCAGTGCTGCCCATCACGCGCTGTCCTACCTCTCCCCAGCATATGAGAGTACGACACCTCCTCCCATACAACAACTCGAAGGGAGGCATACCAATACTCGAATGGTGGTTGTTGTTATAGGGAAACTCAGCCAATGATAGGTATGTGTCCCAGCTTCCTCCGAAGTCCAACACACATGCTCGAAGCATGTCCTCGAGCGTCTGAATCGTCCGCTCACTCTGTCCGTCCGTCTGTAGGTGGTAAGCGGTACTGAAATGCAGCCTCGTGCCCAATTCCTCGTGGAACTTCTTCCAGAATCTGGAAGTGAAACGTACATCCCGATCTGACACAAGCGAGATAGGCACTCCATGCCGCGATACCACCTCCCTCACATACAACTCTGCCAGCCTCTCAGCAGAAGAGCTCTCACTGATAGCAAGAAAATGCGCGCTCTTCGTCAGCCGGTCAACGATCACCCAAAGTGCATCAACACCCCTCGCGGTCCTCGGCAATTTTGTGATGAAATCCATAAAAATCTGTTCCCACTTCCATTGGGGAACCTCAAGTGGCTGCAACTTGCCATGCGGACGCTGGTGCTCGGCCATAACCCTGCGACAGGTCAAGCACCTCTCAACAAACCATGCTACATCCCTCTTCATACAGGGCCACCAATAATCTTTCTTCAGATCCAAATACATCTTAGTGGCCTCGGGATGGATCGAGAATCTCGATCTATGCACCTCCTCCATCAAGGTGGTACATGTCCCGCCTGCATATGGCACCCAAATCCGACCCTGAAAGGTCATAAGCCCTCGGCTATCGGTAACGAACTCAGATACCTGCCCAATCACCCGCTCTCTCTTGCGGTTCTCCGGTCTCACAGCCTCTGCCTGGGCCTCCTGAATGGTGTCCAACACCGGAGTCATCACCGTCAACCGCATACAAATGTCTCGAATCGGGGCACTCTCCGCCCTTCGGCTTAGGGCATCAGCTACAACATTAGCTTTGCCCGGGTGGTACAGGATCTCACAATCGTAATCCTTTACCACATCCAACCATCTCCTCTGGCGCATATTCAGGTTGGGCTGATCCATTAAATACATCAAGCTCTTGTGGTCCGTGTATATGGTACACCGAACCCCATACAGATAGTGATGCCAGATCTTGAGGGCGAACACTACCGCCCCCAACTCTAGATCGTGGGTGGGATACCTCGTCTCATGAGGCTTCAGCTGCCTCGATGCATATGCTATCACATGACCCCTCTGCATAAGCACTGCACCCAACCCCGATATCGATGCGTCACAATACACCACAAAATCCTCCATCCCCTCCAGGAGGGCTAACACTGGGGCATCGCATAATCTCTAGCGAAGTGTCTCGAATGAGGCCTGCTGCTCCAGGCCCCAACTGAAAGCCATGCCCTTCCGGGTCAACCTGGTGAGAGGAACAGCAATCTTGGAGAAATATTTAATAAATCTCCTATAATAGTCGGCCAACCCCAGAAAACTCATGATCTCGGTGGGGGATCTCGACACCTCCCATCTCATCACCGCCTCAATCTTGGCCGGATCGACCAATATCCCATTCTGGTTAATGAGATGCCCCAGGAACTGGACCTCTCGTAACCAGAAATCACACTTGGAGAATTTGGCGTAAACCCTCTCCGATCTCAGAACTCCGAGGACCTCCCTCAAATGCTCCTCATGCTGCTCTCTGGATCTCGAATACACCAATATATCATCAATGAACACGATCACCGAACGATCCAACATCGTTCTGCACACCCTGTTCATGAGATCCATGAACGCCACCGGTGCATTGGTGAGCCCAAAAGGCATCACCATGAACTCATAATGCCCATAACGAGTCCTGAACGCCGTCTTCTGGATATCCTCATCACGCACTCTCATCTGATGATATCCCGACCTTAGATCAATCTTGGAAAACCAAGACGCTCCCTGAAACTGATCGAACAAATCATCGATCCTCGGTAGTGGGTAACGGTTCTTGACCGTTAACTTGTTCAACTCCCGGTAATCAATGCACATCCGGTGTGAACCATCCTTTTTCTTGACAAAAAGGATCCGCGCTCCCCAAGGTGAGCTACTCGGCCTGATGAATCCTTTCGCCAACAGCTCCTAAAGCTGTAAGGATAACTCCTGCATCTCTGGTGGCGCAAGGCGATAGGGTGCCTTGGCGATAGGCGCCGCTCCCGGAACCAAATCGATGCGAAACTCCACCTGCCTCTCGGGAGGCACACCCGACAACTCCTCGAGGAAAACGCCCGGGAACTCTCGCACTATCGGCACATCATTTACAGAACTAGGCATCTCCGCTGCTACTCGTGTGTCCATCACGTAGGCCGCAAACCCACTACAGCCCTGCTGTAAACTCTGTTTCGCTCTAGCAGCCGAACAGAATGCTGACCCTGAACGGGTACCCTCGCCGTACACCGTAAGAACTCCCCCACTAGGGTCTCGTATCGTCACCAACTGTCGCTCGCAGTCTATAACAGCCCCAAAACGGCTCAACCAATCCATGCCCACTATGACACACACCTCTCCCATCGCAATCGGGACCAAATCAATCGGAAACTCAACGCCGAAGATCTCGAGTACACATCCTCAAATCACATCAGTGGCGTACACCGCTCTCTCGTCAGCTATGGAAACTCGTAGAGGTCGACTCAACGCCTCCCGCTGGATACTGAGGTGCTGACTAAACGCTAACGACACAAATGACCGACTCGCACCCGAGTCAAATAACACCAAAGCAGGTACAGAACTCACAAGAAAAGTACCTACGCATATCATAATATAAGCACAATATCTCATACTCAACATAAATAAATGAAAGAATACATACCAGCCACGACATCGGGCGCTGCGCGGACCTCCTCCGTTGTCAACTAGAAGGCTCTCCTGCAAGCCTTTGGTGCCTCGGCCTTCACTGGCCAGATCTCAGTAACTCGAGCAGTAGGTGTAGATCCCTGCGCTGATCCCTGCAGTAGCTATGGGCACTCGGCCTTCCGATGGCCGGTCTGGTTGCAATGAAAGCAAAACGTGAACCCCTTGGGGCAATCCCTCGCATAATGCCCCTCCTTTCCGTACTTGTAACACACCCCAGCTCTGCACACTCCCTCGTGGCTCTTGCCGCACTTCCCACAAGTGTGGCCCTTCGGACCCCCTGATCTCGAATCAGCCGGCTTTGCCCGCTTGGCTGCCGGCTGAGACTGTGCCGCTCGCCGATCCCTCCCCTGAGACTCCGACTCCTCCCTGGCCTGATTCTCTAGCTTGATCTCCCTCTTCCGAGCATTTGCCTGAAGTTCAGCAAATGTCCGGTATGTCGAGTTCGCCACGAACTCGCGAATATCTCTCCTCAGAATGCTCAGATATCGGCTCATGCGTGTCTGCTCGGTAGACACCTGCTCAGGGCAAAACATCGCCCTCTCATGAAACTTCTGGGTAATCACAGTAACAGAATCAGTACCCTGCTTGAGGGTCAAAAACTCCTGAGCCAGTCGTTCCCTCTCCACAGGGGGAACGTACTCATCACGAAACATAGTGGTGAACCTCTCCTAGGTCACCGCAGTAAGCTCAGCGGGGGTGAAATCTGCCGATACAAACTTCCACCAGTCCTTCGCCCCCAAGCGAAGCTGGTTCAGCGCGAACCGTACTCTCAAATGCTCTGGACATGAGCAGGTATAGAAACACCCCTCAATATCAGCAATCCATCTCATCACAGCGATTGGATCCTGTGTCCCATCAAACTCGGGTGGCTTCGTGTTGCTGAACTCTCGGTACAGCAACGAGTCACCTCCCTATGGCCTGGCAGCAGTGACGGCTGCGGTGGCTACAGCAACAGCAACATCAGTAAGAGCAGCGTACCGCTCATCAAAAGTCTCGATCAACGTGGTCTTGATAGACCCGAACATCTCTGGTATCTCAGCTCGGATGGCCGCAACCACCTCCCCATGAATCAATCGGCGGATCTCCTCATCACTGACACTGCTGCTCTCAGGTGTCTGGCGTGTCCCCACCATGATGTCTCTCTGAAATACAACATAAAATATCAGAGACCCGCTCGAGTATACTCGCACTCGATAACTCAACCCCACTTGTTCCCTAGTACCCAAAAGATTCTTACTTGGACTGCGCACTGATCCGGTGTCTTCGGTAGTACGGGCCCTATACTACCGTCCACACCGCATCAGTATTCACCCCAAGTCCTCCTCCTTGGATCCCAGATCTCAAGTACTCTACATCTCGCTAGCATAGGCTACCCTTCGGTAGGCCCCTCATCAGCTCCTCGCTGCTACCTGCTTACTCTCAAGCATCTCATAGTAGCAGTAATCTCCTAGGCTAAGGCATCACAGATCAGGCCACTCTAGTCCTAATATGAATACCTAGCCTATTCTAGCATGCATAATATATCATATCATATCTCATAACTCATAATGTAAGGGTATTTTAGGAAATCACCGTTCGGGCGCTGGCTGATCGTACACACTCCTTCCTTCTGCTTTTCTCAAATTCTTTTACTTCCTTAGAAAAATTGTTTATTTTGTGAAAAAACTTCCTCAAACCCTCAGTTTGAGTTCAGATACGTCCGAAGGTGCATCCGAATCCCTCAAACCAAGGCTCTGATACCAACTTGTAACGACGTAAATTTCCAAAACAATTTTTTATTTTTAAATCGTACTTTTAATCATAAAACAATATCAAAACATAATGTATCCAATGTCATCATCACAAAACAATTCCCAGAATCTCAACATAATCTCTATGAGTGTGTACTGATCATGCCGGCGCCTTCCCGCGATCCTCACTGGTACCTGAAACACATAACACACAACACGGTAAGCATAAATGCTTAGTGAGTTCCCCAAAATACCACATACAACACATACGCCACTTGAGGCTATAGTACGACCCTCCGGTCGATGTGTCTCAGCGGAACCCTCCAGTCCCGTAGCTCGTTGGACCCTTCGGTCTGGTCTGTATCGTTGGACCCTTCGGTCCGGTCTATATCGTTGGACCCTCCGGTCCGGTCTATACAACACATAGCATACATATAACACAATGCACATAATCTCATATATACACATAGCATACAAGACCCTCCGGTCTACACATACATACCACTCTAGGTAATGTATAGTGAGAAGACTCACCTCGGGTATCTCGAATTATCTCTCACACGAATATACTGATCTAGCCCCCGCCTAATCACATACACAATATCCTCAAATAAATAATGGCTCTCAAAGGCTAGATTAAATCCCCTTCTACAATCCCTCAGAAGGGTAAAAGACCATTTTACCCCTCCTTGATCCAAAAGTCCTAATGTTGACCAAAACCCTAAAAGTCAACGAAACTCAACGGTCAAACTTTGACCCGACTCGTCGAGTGCACATGGGCGACTCGGCGAGTCCATGCGTGTCCTTTTCGCCCCTGGTCCTCACTCAATTCGCTGAGTCAACCCTACACGCAACGGGTTATCACAGGTCGCGAATCGCGGGGCAACCCGACTCGACTCGTCGAGTCCCTTATGGACTCGGCGAGTTCCTCCCATGAAAACGCTCAAATGATCTTTTGAGGTCAGATCTGCTTCACCAACCAGTAGATCTATCCTTCTAACACTCGAAAGTCACGTAAAGGTTCAAACTTTACGTTCATGCAATGCTTATAAGACCAAAAATAGAGAAATAACCTTTAAAATGGGGTTCTACTCTCAAGGCTCACATGAAACCTCATAAAGCTGGAAGCTTGGGACCTTTTGGACCTCTCAAGGTCCAGATCTATCATCTATACCCAAAGGAACCTCATATGCTTCACAATCTAACTCAAAATTGTACAAAAAGGAAACCCTAGATTCAAGGAATCTATCAAATACACGAAATGGGAAGGAACTTGTACCTCAAATCGTGAATCTCAGTGTGAACAACACAGATCCAAGCTCTACAATCGATCTAGCTTGGATTTTCCCACTCCTTCTTGCAAGATCACACCAAAGGATGAAGAATTAGCCTCCAAATTGCTCTCTAAACTCTCTTTGCTCTCTAGGGTTTTCACAGGGGAGTAGTGGCCGCAAATGACGGCCATAAGGGCCTTTAAATAGGGCTCAGGCCCTGAGATTTAGGGTTTCACTTTACAGCGCCGACTCGTCGAGTCCGGTCATTAATCCAGACAAGAACTCGCGATCCTACTCGGCGAGTCTGAGCGTCTACTCGCCGAGTCCCTCCATAAAACTCAAGATAAATAATTAAAATAAGATACCTGGGAATCCGGATGTTACAGTTTCATTAATGGAGGCCCTTGGCGGCATAGGGTGGTCCTGATGCATTTCTGCGGTGGGGGGCTCGTCGAGCACTTCTTCGGTGTCCTTATCGTCCTCATCGTCATTCTCGGTCTCATCAAACTCGTACTCCAAGTCTGTATACTCATCTTCCTCCTGGTCAAGGGCTGCCTCGGGTCCTACCACGGGGTCTTCTTCAATTTCTCCCTGAGCCACTAAGTTCTGGTAGAATTGAATGCCCTGATACGCTCCGTCCATGGCAGCTGTGCGAGAAACTGGGGGTGAGAAGGGTGAAAAGGGGTGTAAGACGTCATAAAAATTATAATCAAGTATGCATATAGTATTTCCAAAATACTCCTATAGTATTTTAATTATTTATGTTTGAATTCCTGCGAAGTTTTGGGTATGAGGTGAGTTTCCAAGTCAACTTCCCGCCATAATTACCCCCAAACACATGTTGGTCATATTTTGAATAAATATAGTTGATCAGGCTATATTTACCCCCAATATAACCACATAATTGTCCGGGTTTAATCACATCGTTCCATCTCCTCTAGAGACTTTTAATGTTATAGTTTTAATGTATGCACTTTATTCAGAGTGTTTTAGTCCCATTGTATTTATAGTTGCATATCATGTATGGTTAGATATGCTAGTTCACTATAAACCTGGCTCTGATACCAACCAGTCACACCCCCGAACCAGACGACGGAAACGTCCGGGGGCTCGTGTGACTATAAATTGAAATATCATCACAATGAATATACATGAAACATAACACAATCATCACCAACATTACTTATTACAACTGGCATTGTTCACATCAAGTACATTGTTTTACATTACATATTTCGAAGACATAAATTGTACGATAATTGACATATGCATAAAAGAAATCCCAAAATACTCTCGATGATTCTTCAGCTTAACGATTACCTGAGAATACAAGTTATTTTGAAAACGGTCAACATATATAATCTTGGTGGGTTCATAAGCATGTTTGAATAAAAGTCTTTGTATCTTTTGTAAACCCAGAAAATCTGATATTTTCTGTAAAACGTCTGAAAAATGATGTGAAAATCGAGTATAAATGCATGTGTGAATTTCATAGCAGTAACATATAGAAATGCAGTTCAAATTTCTTTGTATTCTTTCTGTTGTATGTAAGTAGTATTTGAATAATAGAATTTCCCCTCAAAATCCGATATTTTCTAATTTATAAAAACGTCACGGTCCTTGCACTGTCGAAATGTTTTGTATCATTATGACTTACAAGTTTTTAATTTTCCGTAATGTCTTAATGGAAATGGATCTCTATATGAGTCGTTATAACCATACATGATAGTGACTGATTTGCCTGTCTTGGCATTTTTCCAAATGCCAGATTTTCGTTCAACGTTTTGTCACCCTAGACTGGCCTAGTCTAACTGTAGCGAACAGCTCAGGTGTGGGGGAGTCACCCCCGTATAGATCTATACACAAACTCTCGCTCTCCCTCCAGGAGACTCTGATTATAACTACAAGTTACGGCCATACACTCAGTGGTGTCAACCGACACGTCTCACTAGATCCCATTTGTATTCAGATGAATTTGTATAATGTTATATGTATTTAGATGTTCGATCACTAGATAATGTATGAAATGATAAGATAAGGCCCAACAAACATGAAAAAGTCAACTATGGCCCATTAGACGTGTAAGTTATTTCCACGCTAAATTAGCATGTAAACGGGCCACTAAGGCCCAATAACATGTAAATGCTAAATTAGGCCCATTTAGCATGTAATTGGGTCACTTAGGCCCAATAGATATGTGATGAATACATTGGGCCCAATAAACATGTAATTGGACCATGAAGGCCCAATAAACATGTATAGCAATTACTAGGCCTAATAATAGCACTATTGTTGTATTTCCCTTGTTCGTTATAGTATAGTTTGTTAGGTGGTAATGGGAAGGAACTTGTACCTCAAAACGTGAATCTCAGTGTGCACAACACAGATCCAAGCTCCACAATCGATCTAGCTTGGATTTTCCCACTCCTTCTTGCAAGATCACACCAAAGGATGAAGAATTAGCCTCCAAATTGCTCTCTAAACTCTCTTTGCTCTCTAGGGTTTTCACAGGGGAGTAGTGGCCGCAAATGACGACCATAAGGGCCTTTAAATAGGGCTCAGGCCCTGACATTTAGGGTTTCACTTTACAGCGCCGACTCGCCGAGTCCACTCAGCGAATCGTCGAGTCCGGTCATTAATCCAGACAAGAACTCGCGATCCTACTCGGCGAGTCTGAGCGTCTACTCGCCGAGTCCCTCCATAAAACTCAAGATAAATAATTAAAATAAGATACCTGGGAATCCGGATGTTACAGTTTCATTAATGGAAGCCCTTGGCGGCATAGGGTGGTCCTGATGCATTTCTGCGGTGGGGGGCTCGTCGAGCACTTCTTCGGTGTCCTTATCGTCCTCATCGTCATTCTCGGTCTCATCAAACTCGTACTCCAAGTCTGTATACTCCTCTTCCTCCTGGTCAAGGGCTGCCTCAGGTCCTACCACGGGGTCTTCTTCAATTTCTCCCTGAGCCACTAAGTTCTGGTAGAATTGAATGCCCTGATGCGCTCCGTCAATGGCAGCTGTGCGAGAAATTGGGGGTGAGAATGGTGAAAAAGGGTGTAAGACGTCATAAAAATTCTAATCAAGTATGCATATAGTATTTCCAAAATACTCCTATAGTATTTTAATTATTTATGTTTGAATTCCTGCGAAGTTTTGGGTATGAGGTGAGTTTCCAAGTCAACTTCCCGCCATAATTACCCCCAAACACATGTTGGTCATATTTTGAATAAATATAGTTGATCAGGCTATATTTACCCCCAATATAACCACATAATTGTTCGGGTTTAATCACAGCGTTCCATCTCCTCTAGAGACTTTTAATGTTATAGTTTTAATGTATGCACTTTATTTAGAGTGTTTTAGTCCCATTGTATTTATAGTTGCATATCATGTATGGTTAGATATGCTAGTTCACTATAAACCTGGCTCTGATACCAACCAGTCACACCCCCGAACCAGACGACGGAAACGTCCGGGGGCTCGTGTGACTATAAATTGAAATATCATCACAATGAATATACATGAAACATAACACAATCATCACCAACATTACTTATTACAACTGGCATTGTTCACATCAAGTACATTGTTTTACATTACATATTTCGAAGACATAAATTGTACGATAATTGACATATGCATAAAAGAAATCCCAAAATACTCTCGATGATTCTTCAGCTTAACGATTACCTGAGAATACAAGTTATTTTGAAAATGGTCAACATATATAATCTTGGTGGGTTCATAAGCATGTTTGAATAAAAGTCTTTGTATCTTTTGTAAACCCAGAAAATCTGATATTTTTTGTAAAACGTCTGAAAAATGATGTGAAAATCGAGTATAAATGCATGTGTGAATTTCATAGTAGTAACATATAGAAATGCAGTTCAAATTTCTTTGTATTCTTTCTGTTGTATGTAAGTAGTATTTGAATAATAGTATTTCCCCTGAAAATCCGATATTTTCTGATTTATAAAAACGTCACGGTCCTTGCACTGTCAAAATGTTTTGTATCATTATGACTTACAAGTTTTTAATTTTCCGTAATGTCTTAATGGAAATGGATCTCTATATGAGTCGTTATAACCATACATGATAGTGACTGATTTGCCTGTCTTGGCATTTTTCCAAATGCCAGATTTTCGTTCAACGTTTTGTCACCCTAGACTGGCCTAGTCTAACTGTAGCGAACAGCTCAGGTGTGGGGGAGTCACCCCCGTATAGATCTATACACAAACTCTCGCTCTCCCTCCAGGAGACTCTGATTATAACTACAAGTTACGGCCATACACTCAGTGGTGTCAACCGACACGTCTCACTAGATCCCATTTGTATTCAGATGAATTTGTATAATGTTATATGTATTTAGAAGTTCGATCACTAGATAATGTATGAAATGATAAGATAAGGCCCAACAAACATGAAGAAAAGTCAACTATGGCCCATTAGACGTGTAAGTTATTTCCACGCTAAATTAGCATGTAAACGGGCCACTAAGGCCCAATAACATGTAAATGCTAAATTAGGCCCATTTAGCATGTAATTGGGTCACTTAGGCCCAATAGATATGTGATGAATACATTGGGCCCAATAAACATGTAATTGGACCATGAAGGCCCAATAAACATGTATAGCAATTACTAGGCCTAATAATAGCACTATTGTTGTATTTCCCTTGTTCGTTATAGTATAGTTTGTTAGGTGGTAATGGGAAGGAACTTGTACCTCAAAACGTGAATCTCAGTGTGAACAACACAGATCCAAGCTCCACAATCGATCTAGCTTGGATTTTCCCACTCCTTCTTGCAAGATCACACCAAAGGATGAAGAATTAGCCTCCAAATTGCTCTCTAAACTCTCTTTGCTCTCTAGGGTTTTCACAGGGGAGTAGTGGCCGCAAATGACGACCATAAGGGCCTTTAAATAGGGCTCAGGCCCTGACATTTAGGGTTTCACTTTACAGCGCCGACTCGCCGAGTCCACTCAGCGAATCGTCGAGTCCGGTCATTAATCCAGACAAGAACTCGCGATCCTACTCGGCGAGTCTGAGCGTCTACTCGCCGAGTCCCTCCATAAAACTCAAGATAAATAATTAAAATAAGATACCTGGGAATCCGGATGTTACAGTTTCATTAATGGAAGCCCTTGGCGGCATAGGGTGGTCCTGATGCATTTCTGCGGTGGGGGGCTCGTCGAGCACTTCTTCGGTGTCCTTATCGTCCTCATCGTCATTCTCGGTCTCATCAAACTCGTACTCCAAGTCTGTATACTCCTCTTCCTCCTGGTCAAGGGCTGCCTCAGGTCCTACCACGGGGTCTTCTTCAATTTCTCCCTGAGCCACTAAGTTCTGGTAGAATTGAATGCCCTGATGCGCTCCGTCAATGGCAGCTGTGCGAGAAATTGGGGGTGAGAATGGTGAAAAAGGGTGTAAGACGTCATAAAAATTCTAATCAAGTATGCATATAGTATTTCCAAAATACTCCTATAGTATTTTAATTATTTATGTTTGAATTCCTGCGAAGTTTTGGGTATGAGGTGAGTTTCCAAGTCAACTTCCCGCCATAATTACCCCCAAACACATGTTGGTCATATTTTGAATAAATATAGTTGATCAGGCTATATTTACCCCCAATATAACCACATAATTGTTCGGGTTTAATCACAGCGTTCCATCTCCTCTAGAGACTTTTAATGTTATAGTTTTAATGTATGCACTTTATTTAGAGTGTTTTAGTCCCATTGTATTTATAGTTGCATATCATGTATGGTTAGATATGCTAGTTCACTATAAACCTGGCTCTGATACCAACCAGTCACACCCCCGAACCAGACGACGGAAACGTCCGGGGGCTCGTGTGACTATAAATTGAAATATCATCACAATGAATATACATGAAACATAACACAATCATCACCAACATTACTTATTACAACTGGCATTGTTCACATCAAGTACATTGTTTTACATTACATATTTCGAAGACATAAATTGTACGATAATTGACATATGCATAAAAGAAATCCCAAAATACTCTCGATGATTCTTCAGCTTAACGATTACCTGAGAATACAAGTTATTTTGAAAATGGTCAACATATATAATCTTGGTGGGTTCATAAGCATGTTTGAATAAAAGTCTTTGTATCTTTTGTAAACCCAGAAAATCTGATATTTTTTGTAAAACGTCTGAAAAATGATGTGAAAATCGAGTATAAATGCATGTGTGAATTTCATAGTAGTAACATATAGAAATGCAGTTCAAATTTCTTTGTATTCTTTCTGTTGTATGTAAGTAGTATTTGAATAATAGTATTTCCCCTGAAAATCCGATATTTTCTGATTTATAAAAACGTCACGGTCCTTGCACTGTCAAAATGTTTTGTATCATTATGACTTACAAGTTTTTAATTTTCCGTAATGTCTTAATGGAAATGGATCTCTATATGAGTCGTTATAACCATACATGATAGTGACTGATTTGCCTGTCTTGGCATTTTTCCAAATGCCAGATTTTCGTTCAACGTTTTGTCACCCTAGACTGGCCTAGTCTAACTGTAGCGAACAGCTCAGGTGTGGGGGAGTCACCCCCGTATAGATCTATACACAAACTCTCGCTCTCCCTCCAGGAGACTCTGATTATAACTACAAGTTACGGCCATACACTCAGTGGTGTCAACCGACACCTCTCACTAGATCCCATTTGTATTCAGATGAATTTGTATAATGTTATATGTATTTAGAAGTTCGATCAGTAGATAATGTATGAAATGATAAGATAAGGCCCAACAAACATGAAGAAAAGGCAACTATGGCCCATTAGACGTGTAAGTTATTTCCAGGCTAAATTAGCATGTAAACGGGCCACTAAGGCCCAATAACATGTAAATGCTAAATTAGGCCCATTTAGCATGTAATTGGGTCACTTAGGCCCAATAGACATGTGATGAATACATTGGGCCCAATAAACATGTAATTGGACCACGAAGGCCCAATAAACATTTATAGCAATTACTAGGCCTAATAATCGCACTATTGTTGTATTTCCCTTGTTCGTTATAATATAGTTTGTTAGGTCGTAATTCTATAATTTGAAATTAATTTTGATAGAATTTGCGCTTTAAACCTCTTAAAAACTAATTTGAGACATTTAAAGGCTTATTTCACAAAAAGGTCATTTTTGGTCTGTTTTAGTTAAAAATAACATTTTAGCCCATTAATTTATAAAAGTTCTATATTTTCGGCCCAAATGTTTAATAATTGATAGATTTGACCCAAAATACATATATTGGCGTTTTCAGCCCATTTTTGCAGAAAATTACATTCTTGACCCATTTTTCGTGAATTTTACATTTTTGGCCCAATATCCAAAAACTTTGCATTTTTAGCCCAATTTAGAAATAAATGTTATTTTCACCCCTAAATTCGGTTTAATTACATTTGTAGCTCAAACTTTGATCAAATGACATTTTTAACTCCAAAACTTCTTATTTTTCGCAAATTTGGGCCCAAAACCGTGAGGCCCAAATATTAAGCCCATTAGGCTAAAATTTACACTTTTGGTCCTTTGAAAAGTAGGGTTATCATAAAAACCCATTTTTATATATGTATGACTTGCTTGATCCTTATAAAACTGTAAATGTCACTTTTTGCCCTTATCTTTTGTTTTCTTGACAAATATGGCCCTTAACAAGATTTTTGCTTTATATTTTGATATCTTAAACAAGTAAACACTTTTAACTTGATAGTATGATGTATAAGGTGTCTTATTTCATGGATTTTCACTCAATATTGCTTAAGATGTCGATATGTGTTAAGATCTAAAACATTTTTACAATATAAACTAAGAAATAACACATGACATGCATAAAACACATATATCTACACATTTTACTTGTATTCTCCCCCAAAAATCATGTAAAAATCGAAAACAAGGGGGTATGAACTCACCTTGCTTGATTGATCTTGATTTGAAGAAGAAGTGAGTGTGTTTTCGGCCCTAGCAAGCCTTCTTGAGTAGATTTCGAGCTTAAGAAGTTTCTAAGAGTGTAATCATGGAATAAAGCCATGTAAGAAGGAGTTATTAATGTTAAAATGAAAGGAGATGTTTGTGTTTAATAATAATTTACCAAGGATGGTGATTGTGGTGAAGAATCCTCTTGAGAACACCCTAAATCTCGAAATTTTGAGGGAAGAAGGAGGAATTGTTCTTGAGAGTGTTTGAGAGTTTATTTGAGAGAAATTTTTGCAAGTGAAGTGTGTGTGTGTGTGTGCTCTTCTCGGCTGAGAGATAAAGAGAGAGGGTGAGGGGAGTTTGCATGGAAACATGAGAAGTTCCTAGTTACATGTTGTGTATAATGCATTGTTGTCCTCTAAAAAATAATGATTTGTCATGGCTTGGGTAATTAGCTATTTCCTTTTTTTTACACATGGGCCGAAATGGGGCAATTATGGGGAAGCTTGGGCCTTATCTTGGTCCTTGCTCGAAATTCTAAAGCCCATAGAGAGGTTTTCGGCCCATTGGGCCTTTAGGGTAGTTCACGGCCCAATGAAGTCCAATTAAAGATGTTTAGGGTCCATTGAGGCTATTGGAATTTGTTGTGGCCAAAATTGGCCCATCAGGGTAAACTAATCCATCCTAGGCCCATAATGTCCCAAAATGTCAAGTTTCATGAAGGTGGAACCGTTTAGAGCCCAAATTAGGGTTTCTAGGCCCTAATTAGTCAACTTGGATATTTCTTGGTCCATTTGGCCCAACAAGAAAATCCTAGACCTTATTAGACTTGAACCGGGATTTTTAGAATTTCAAACTCTTTGTTGAACATAAGAGGTGTATTTGAATGTGCATTAAGTGATATCTACATAGAGTACATGCTTTACAATAGTTGAATGATTACATGAGAGTAGAGTTTCCTAGCTAAGTTGCTAGTTGTGACAGGCCACCCCTTGGGCCGAGGACCTCTCTTGGGTCGGTTGGCCCATCTATAAAAAAAGAGAAAATGGGGATTTATCTAGGCTTGCCACCACACCTTTAACCAACATACTTCTAAGCCTTAAACCCCCATACAACAATGCAAATCTAATCACCTTTTAGAAGTCAAACCCCTTCACCCTCCCTTCTTTCTCCCCTTAATCGGCCGACCCCCCCCCCCCTTTTCCCTTCTCTCCACAGTTCATTTCAAACTTCTCACATTCATCTCATCTTCTCTCAAGCACCCAAGAACTTTCTCATCTTCTTTCTTTGGAATTCGTGGATTGTGTGTGTGTGTTCTTCCAAGGAGTTTTCTTCAAAGATCATAAGTTCGGTAAGTGATAAGTTAAACTCCCTTGTTTTGTTTCAAGTTTATATAAGATCTTTCCCCTTACTCTCTTGTTTTCGTGAATATGGATCTTAGAACAACCATCATTTCAAAATCTCTTCAAGGCACAAGCTAGGATTAGAAAACCCTTCATCTTCTTCCCTCTACACTTCGAAAAAACCCGAAGGTCAGCTTCATACCCCTTATTTTCGAGTTTTTCTTCTTTTGGGGGAGGATACAAGTCTTCTCTAGTGTATAATCTTTGTATACTTGCTTGCATGTGTATGTTTTATGTGGTTATGTGTGTTGAAATGTTGTAATCTCATGCTAAAAGTCCATGAACTCGAGATTTGTAAAAGTCTCAAGTTGTTGGAAACAAGTTATCTTGTGTAGCACATGTTAGTTGTTATGTTAAAAATGTTTTCATTAATGTGTGATAAAAATCACCATAGTATCAAGGAAAATGGTAAAACAAATTTTTGGTCATGAAAGCTTGAAACATGGAAAAATATGGAAATTTACACTTAAAATGGTAAATTTGTGAATATATAAAATTTTACCACAACATTTGTAAACATGGGTTATTTGTTAGAAATTTTGGTAAAATGGGTCACTTATGACCCTTTTGTTAAAAATGGGCTATTTTTGACAATAATGGTAAAAATGGGCTATTTTTGACATTTATGGTAAAAATGGGCTATTTTCGACAAATATGGTAAAACTGTGCTATTTTTGACAATAATGGTAAAAATGGGCTAGTTTGACAACAATGGTAAAAATGGGCTATTTTTGACATTTATGGTAAAAATGGGCTATTTTCTACCATTATGGTAAAATTGTACTATTTTTGACAAATGTGGTAAAAATGGACTATTTATGACAAAAGTAGTAAAAATGGGACAAACTCACTTTTCCACAAAAAAAAATATTGTGTGTCATAAATTGTCTGTCAATAAGAGCTTTTAAACACTCCTAGTAAACTGTGTAAACTTATGACAGGAATTATTGCGTTTCATAAACCACAGTTATAAACTTACCTTAAGAACATCGTATACATTATTCTATAAATTCGCGTAAATTTTGTTGAGGCTCTTGTGAGACACTCCTTCACCGTACCTACTTAGCGTACATCGTAAGTCCTGTAGTTATAACCAGAGTCTCCTGGAGGGAGAGCGAGGTAATTGTGTATAGATCTATACGGGGTTGACACCCCCACACCTGAGCTGTTCGCTATAGCTAGACGGGCCAGTCGAGGGTGACAAGTATCTTTAGAAACCGACGCCTGAATAACGTCAAGACAGGCGCGTTAGTCATATTAGTATGGTTATAACGACTCACATAGAGAATAACAACATTAATTGAATTTACGAAAAATACGCACTCTACTAGTTTTATAAAATACACAACTATGTTTCGTCTATTTTGTAAACTAATTTCACCACTCTGGTCTTAGGGTTTTAAGACCACAACTTTTCGTATAATAGAAAATATGGGATTTTCTGAGAACACTCTCTATACAATTTCAAACAAGGAAACAAAAGAACATGCATGCAATAATACATGATTTGAAACGAGACTCGCAACTCTTTTATACACAAAAAATATTGGATTTTCTGGAAGTTTACAAACTATTACAAAGTTTTCTTATAAATATGCTTATGCACTCACGAACAATCTATGTTGACGCTTTTCAAAACGACTTGTATTCTCAGGGACTCAGTAAGTAGGTTTTGCAGGTATGGATTTTTGGATAATTGTTGTATTTTTGAAATATCATACATTGTGTTATTTTGGATGTAATTTCATGAACACAAACTCAAAGTTGTAAACAATGCATGTTTGTCACACCCCCGAACCAGACGGCGGAAACGTCTGCGGGCTTGGTTGACTTCATCTTGTAATATCATCGCAATGTATGTAATTGAAACAAGACAACACCATCGTCATACATATCAAAATACAACCAATATTGTTTACATCAAGTATAGTATCATAAATTACATGCCAAAAAATTCAATGTATGATGGTAACAAAATACGACAAATTCCACATGTTCTTGTTGACCTTTCTGCTTAACGATTCCCTGAGAATACAAGTTATTTTGAAAATGTCAACACATATAATTTTGGTGAGTTCATAAGCATGTTTGAATGAAAAGTTTTGTATTATTCGTAAAACACCAGAAAATCCGATATTTTCTATAATATGGTTTGGAAGTGATGTATCAAAATCAAGTATTAATGCATGTGTGTATTCTGTTTTTGCAATGTATATAAAAATGTAATCCGAAAAAAAATAATCATGTATTTTCTGTTGTAAGTAGAAGGTATTGTTTAACTGTATGTCTCCCTAGAAAATCCGATATTTTTTGTTTATAAAAGTGTTGTGGTCTCAAAACCCTAAGACCGATTATTAGTGTATGTATGAATTCGTTTCAACAAGATTTTATATGTATTCCGTAAAATTATGATGGAGAGAATCTATATATGAGCCGTTTTAACCATACTTGATTATGATGAATTCGCCTGTCGTGGCGTTTTCAGGCGCCGACTTGTTTAAGGTAACGTTTGTCACCCTAGACTGGCCTAGTCTAACTGTAGCGAACAGCTCAGGTGTGGGGTGTCACCCCGTATAGATCTATACACAAACTCTCGCTCTCCCTCCAGGATACTCTGGTTATAACCACAGGCTACGATTGTACACTCGATAGGTGTCAACCGACATGTCTCACTAGATCATTAACTGAGTTTACGTGAATATTGTATTATGTTATGTATAATGTTTTCGTGTACGTTTTATGATTGAAAAGTCCAACGAGTATGTATGTGAATGTACGAGCCCCAACAGACATGTAAAAGGACAACTAGGGCCCACTAAACATGTAAATTATTGCCAGGCCCAATAAGCATGTAAATGGACCACTAAGGCCCAATAAACATGTAATGTATAGTCCAGACCCAATAAGCATGTAAATGGACCACTAAGGCCCAATAAACATGTAATGTATAGTCCAGGCCCAATAATCATGTAAATGGACCACTAAGGCCCAATAAACATGTAATGTATACTCTAGGCCTAATAAGCATGTAAATTCACCACTAAGGCCCAATAAACATGAAATGTAAGTATTAGGCTCAATAATCATGTAATCGATATATTTAGTTAGTTTGTTATTACATTGTTTGTTTTAGCTCGATTGTTTTCCAAAATGACATTAAAAGCCCACTTTTTGTAATGATGACAGTTTTGGCCAATTAAGCTGAAAATTTGCAATTTAGGCACATTTTTTATAAAATTGACACTTCAGGTCCCTTAAGACCAAAAGATTACATTTATGGGCTTATTTCTATTAAAATGACATTTTTAGCCCACTTTTGTTAAGAATAACATTTTCGGCCCAATATTATGAAAATTGACATCTTCGGCCCAATTATATAAAAATTGACATTTTTGGCCCAATTATATGAAAATTGACATTTTTGGCCCAATTATATGAAAATTAACATTTTCGGCCCAATTTAATAAAATTGGGAATTTAAGCCCTTTTTAACCGAAAAACAACATTTTTGGCTCAAATTTGTTTAAAATGACAATTTAGTCCACAAAAGTCATAATTTTTCCAAATTTGGCCCATAAAACCTTGAAGGCCCAATTTAAGCCCATTTTGTGAAAAATTTACTCTTTTGGCCCTTTTTAAAACCATAATATCATAAAGACCCATTTTTATACAAAAATGACTCTTTGGTCCTTGAAAAACCGTAAGTATCATAAAAGCTTCATCTTTTTGTTCATTTGTCAAAAATGGTCCCTTTACAAGATTTTGTTTAGTTTTTTGTGACAACCCGATATTCCAAGTCAATGTATTGCTCAAAAAGTCAAATGTTATAATCTATTTTGGAATCAATAAAAATAGCGTCAAAAATAAAGTGTTCTAAAGTCTCAATTGGGATGCATAAAATGTTAGATATTGTGTCAAGGTTTTCAGAAATATAAAGAACACTCAAATCCGAGTTATAACGAAGAAGTTATGACCAATCGAAAATCCGCGACACAACAAGTAAAACACCGTTAAGCGTAAAAAGTGAAATTTCAATAAATTACTTTTTAACCTTAAGTATCTAAACGAAAGTCGTAGACAATAACAAACCGTGAGTGTACATAAAGAGAACGTCCAAATCTGACTTCATATGAGGAAGTTATGATTTTTCTAAGTTTCAGAACAGCAGTAGACAACTAAAAATTCGAAATAAAGATCGAACGATTTTTAGCCGACGCAACCTAAACGAGAATTGAAAATCTCGACAATAGTAGTACAACGGTAAAAAGACAGACAAAAACGGACATCGGATGAAGAAGTTATAAAATTTTAACGGATTTATCCTGTCCTGGCCTATTAAAAGTTATATAAATAAAAATAAATTCAAAATTTGCCGACGAAGTCTAAACGAGAGTTGTAGAGTATATTCTCACCTACGCGTGGATATAAAGAACGTCAAAAACGGAGCTCTTATGCGAACGTTACGGATTTTCAAAGATTTTGGCACACACTTCGAGGCTTATCCGATGGATTACGCCCAGCGTACGAGGGTACGCCCAGCGTACGCAGATGAAGGGCCTCGGATCGACCATGTCGCCCCTATGCCCTCTACTCCCGTCCCATCCGAAGACTGGCGACCGATGACGTCATCGCTGACGTACGCCCCGCATACGAGGGTACGCCCAGCGTACTGTGACAACCCGAAATTTCTATTATGTACAACCATTCACTTCAATAGGAGTCAAAACTGTTTCTGCTAATTTTCAAGCTTTTTGGAATAAGTTTGAGTATTTTAAGATTAGTACTCCAGGAGATAACAGGAGAGAGGATGCCCTAGGGTTTATTGTGCAACAATAATGTCCCAAAACTCCAAGAGTTTGGAGTTTACGGCCTAAACAAAGGTGTTTACGGCCGTAAACCCTAAAAGAGGGTATAAATATGACACTTAGTCATTATTTATCACTTTTCACAATTTCAAGATCTAAAACTCAATTCTCTCTCAAGTATCATCGACTTTTCTTCAAGATCTTCAACTTGTAAGTGTTTCTTACCCTAATAAGTTGATATATACCTTAATCTAGTGATCTAACATGATTCCATCCGTGAAATCATTCCAAAAGTGTAGATCTTCAAGTTTCACCAAGAACACCAAGAACACACACTAGTGTTCTTGGACTTTTAGCACCTTTTCAAGCTTCTACCTAGTAAGTACTTCTATCCTAGAGTATTATATAGCTTGTTACACTTCTAAACATCAAGAAAACACCCAAGAAACCAAGGCTCAAAGGTGTTTACGGTCCAAGATGTTCTTGGACCGTAAACCCCAAAAAAGGTGCCAAAATGTGCCCTAGTCCCTTCTAAGCTCTGGAAACTAGCCTAGACCCCTTCCTTAATGTGTTTAGGACTTGAAAACATCAAAAGACCATAAATCATTTGGGTTTACGGCCGTAAACCCAAAGACAAATGGTCCAAGGACCGTAAACTCCCTAAAGGAGTGAAATGGTGCCCTAATCTCTTCCTAAGGCTTAAACATGAAGTGGGAATGCTTCTTGTGATCTTTAAGGCTTCAAAACACAAAATGGTCAAAGAAACATGAGTTTACGGCCGTAAACTCAATGAGTTATGGTCACAAAACCGTAAACTCCAATAAAGGGTTCCCTTGAACCCTAAACTCAATAGCAATGTCCTACAACACTTAGATGCAATCCTTAGGACTTATAGCACTTAAATAAGGTGTTTTACATGTCCTAGGATGTCTTAACTTTGTTAATTAGTTGTTTAAAGACTAATTGGATACATATATGTGATATTATATGTTAACTAGGATCATCGTGTGTGTACAAGTCTTCACTTGACACCTAGCATCCTATACATTCCGTTCATCCAAACCACTCACTACAGGTGAGTTCATACCCCTTAATTAACCTTTTAAATGTTTTTAAATGCTTTTATGGGGGGATACAGGTTGAACTATTATAGTTATTATATCAATCACATATGATTAATGACTACCAAACAAGTGGATTTCTTACTTTTCAAACTGTGTTATCAAACTGTTTTACTTCAAACTGTTTTACAAACTCTTTTACATATCAAATACTTTTATTAAACTCTTTTAACTTATATTCTGTGTATCTATATGGATATAATTATATAAGTAGGATTGAAAGGACTTAGGACTGATAGCTCACCTTACTTCCTGTTCCTTGTTTGGTTGTGGACTTAGGGTATTCGGGTTATTTGTCTGAAGGTCGTTTGAATCCTAGTTATATATCATGTATATGTGTATAGATATAAAAGGTTACTTCTTTCATTCAGTTCAATGCCTTTGGGTAGCAAAGGTATACAAACATGTTCATATACACAAACAACATTACTAGTAAACTATAATAGGTATAGTTTAGGAAGATACTATTACTAGAACAATGAAACATACAATGAGTCAGTTCATTCATGAGTAATACATAGTGATGAGAAACAAACATAATACATAGTGATGGGAAACAAACATAATACATAGTGATGAGAAACAAACATAATACATAGTGATGAGAAACAAACATAATACACAGTTATGAGAAACAAAACATACAGGCTAGACAGAGAAAGAACACACAATACAGCTAGCACATACATATACATATACATATACATTACTTACAGTTATGTGAGCCACTTAACGGGGGCATGGCACTACCTTTCATGACCCGTTTTGTATCCAGAATCTCCTTAAGTGGAGAGCGTATGAGTTTGTGTATAGATCTATACTGGGTTGACTATCCTACACCTTGCTACTCGCTACAGTGGGACTTGCAAGTCTACGGGTGCCAAACGTCATTTCTTACAATGTCTTACATCGTCGTTTTTCTATAGAGTCGGTAGCAGGATACAGGCCGATCACATGGTACTTTAAATAACAATTGGTTTAAAGTAATTAGTACAACAGTAGTTACTTAATACAACACTACAGTACTATATCATTTTCCCTTTACATTTACTTTGTGATATTCACACAATAAACAATAATGTAGAAACTATATTTTTGGTTAATGATAGTCAGATTTGGGAAAATACATACTCTTATAAGAGACACACACACAGACACTAGATGCCTTGGTGGAAGGCTACTTTTAGTAGGAAACATAGGGTTTTCTAGGAGAGTTCAAACAATTACAAACTTTTACAAAACTTATACATTACAGACTTACAAACACTTTCATACAAACACAGACATTAATATACTTATGATCTCACCAGCTTTAAAGCTGATAAACTCTTTCAAAATAACTTGTATTCTCAGGTCACCAGTAGACAGGTACCGATGCCAGGTTTTGCGAAGATGGAGCTCGTTCAAGACTCATCTTTTATTTTGATGTATATTTTTGGTGTCTATATAACTTGACAGAACACACTTGTATTAAATTATATTATTAATGCAATGGATGATGTTGTTGCTTGTTTACTACTTTGCATTGTTGTGATACTGTACATGACGTCCTCCACCCCCGAACGTTTCCGCCGTTCCGGTTTTGGGGTGTGACAGATTGGTATCAGAGCATTGTTTATAGTGAATCGAGTGTATCAACCCATAAAAGATATACGAACTATAAACAGAGCGGGATTAAAATACTCTGATAAAGAGTTTATACTTTTAAATAATAAAATATTTAACCAAGTATACATACCTGCATTCATACTAAAATCAGTGTCACTAGGACAGAACAAAAGTATTACGATTGTTGGGCAGCACAAGTAGACTTAGAGACATATGGTCAACCCTGGGAAGATGTAGCCTGATCAACTACATTATCCGAGGAGTGATTAGCATGTGCCTAAGTGTGGTTGTGAGGTTGCAAAAAGTCTAAAAACTTAGCAACACTACTACAACGAGAACAGTAGAATAGAACATAAACTTAAAATACTATAGGAGTATTTTGTGTTGCTATTAATTACCTATCTGAGAACTAAAGGTCTTTATTAAGTATGTCAATAGTTGCGGAGTGGATACGCTAAGGTTATATGTTTCTAGGATATCATAGACTTAGAATCTATGATCTTTGCTTTACTTCATGTTCCTTGTTTGGTTTTGGGCTTAGAGTTTGGGTTGCTTATTCGAAGGTCTATCCTGTCTAGGTTACATATGATTGGTATGAACTACGCGGATATCGAAGTAACTGATAAAGATCATCTTATAATTATCTAATTAGTTCGTCTATTTAGTTATTTCGTTATCCCTTTTCTCGCGTAGATTTCATGGCTGGGTTCCATATCCCCGGAGACCCGTACTACCCCAACAACAGCAATGCAGGATGGCTGGGAGAAGAGCCAGAAGATGATCACCCAATCCCTTTGGATGATCACGAAGCTGAAGGCTTTTCTGATGGTTCTGACTCAGAGCCTGAAGTCAACAACCTACCCCTAGCTGCTCAAGACCCAAACCTGAACCCTCGTCCAGCATTTCAAGGACCCACTCCTCTGTGGGCCACAAACTTGAATAGATGGAGTCAGGAACAGGGTCAACCCATTCCCTACAATGGAGACAGAAGCTTTTACAACCTCACCGAGGGAGGTTCAGCTGACAGGGTCCTACCCATCATGGTTCGTAGGATTGCTCGGAACACCGAGCAAGGTCGAGCAGCTATTGACCGAGTAGTGGAGATTGACGCCAACTCTGGCGTTAACACAGTCCGCATTCGCCAGCTAGAGTCTGCTCATGAAAGGACTCAGGTCCGCAATGCAGTTCTACAGAGGGAACTTACTGAAACCCAAGCTGAAGTCAGGGAACTTCGAGCTCAGCAGGCAAGGTCTGAAAGACGTATGAGGGACATAGAACGTCTTCTGTCGGAGTCAAGAACTCACTCTAGTAGTTCTCGTCGCCGTTAGAGTCTCATCGACTTCTCTTTTGGATGTAACATAGTTAGTGTAAAAACTCTAGTCTAATTTCCTATCTTTGTAAATCTTAGACCCGTTAGGTCTTGATTAGGTAGTAGTCTGTCAAGATTTTCCCATCTTGGTTGATGTAAGGCCTACTTCTAGGTCATTTTTCCCCGAACTCATTACATCTGTAATCCCAGTATTATTGACAGATATCTAATCTTATGGAAATCAATATCCAATTGCTATCATCTGTTAGTACTAGACCTTCATTCAATCATACTATTCAATCGTGCTATTCAATTGTGCTGTTGGGCTATGGAGAGTTAGTCTATGAGTCATTTTCATCAATTTCCCTTTTAAATTCTTATCAATACCTTCATATTTCTAATCTTATAGTTGAAAAACTCCTCCTCGTAAATCTACAAGATACGATCCTCTCGCACCAACACCACCTGCTCCTCAATTCGACACGACGGCCCTGAATGTTGTTGTAGCTGCGGCTGTGGCTACAGCCATGGCACAATATCATTCTTCTGGTTCCACTGGAGGAGGAACCCCTGTCCTATCTACTCATGGTGAAATCCATGTGCGCTCCAGAGAGTGCTTCTACAAGGACTTCACAAACTGCAAACCATTGTCCTTTAAAGGGACTGGCGGAGTCATTGCCCTATCGCAATGGTTCGAAAAGACAGAGTCGGACTTCGAGATCTGCTCCTGTCCAGAAGGGAGTAAGGTCAAGTTTGCTGCTTGCACCTTCGAGGCAAAAGCCCTAACATGGTGGAATAGCCATGTCAAGTCACTATCCCTTATAGTGGCAAATGCTATGGGCTGGGAAGCCCTGAGAGGGCTAATGGTTGAAGAGTACTGCCCGAGGGGCGAAATCCAAAAACTGGAGGAAGAAGAACTGTGGAGCCTAACCATGAAGGGCTCCAACATAGTCTCCTACACCGCCAGGTTCTGTGAACTGGTGGCCCTCTGTCCCAACATGGTTCATACAGAGGGGAAGAAGATTGAAAGATACATATGGGGGCTGGTGCCTCCATTCCAAGGAAATGTTTTGGCTTCAAACTCCACTACATTTGATAGTGCCAAGCGATTGGCACAACGGCTCATAGATCATGGGGTTCGTACCCCGGCCGCAACAACAACCCTGGCCATCTCAGAACCCGCCAGAACCGCTGATTCCAAGCGGAAGTTTTGGGATGACAAGAGAAAGACAAAGGCTGCCAACAAGCAGCAGGTCGTGGCAGTTCATGCTGCGATAGCACCTGCCGCTGCTGCTCCGGTAAAGCAGTACGCTGGAAGTTTGCCTAAGTGCAACAAATGCAACTTCCACCACGTAGGAGCCTGCCGGGAAATGCGGTGTTTGAACTGCAACAGGAAGGGGCACACTGCTCGTTTTTGCAAAGCTCCGGCGAGGCCAATCACCCAAGTCCCCGACGCTGGTGTGAGCCAAACTTGCTACGGTTGTGGCGAGGTAGGCCACTACAAAAGGAACTGCCCGAAGGCAGGTAATACCGGTGGACTGGCAAGAGTTCTGGCCATAGGCCACGAGGAAGCGGTTGCCAACCCCACAGTGGTCACTGGTACGTTTCTCCTCGATAACTCTTATGCATGCATACTGTTTGATAGTGGAGCGGAGAGGAGTTTCGTGAACCAAAAATTTGCTCATTTACTTAAGCAAAAATCACGAGCACTTAAAGAACCGTTCACTATAGAAATGGCTAATGGAAAGACGGAGAGCACTAGCAATATATTCATAGGGTGTACCCTAACACTAGATAGCCATTCATTTTCGATCGACCTCATGCCGGTCTCCATTAAAAGTTTCGACGTCATTATCGGCATGGATTGGTTGAGTCTTCATCGTGCCGACATCATGTGTTACGAAAAGGATGTACGCCTTAATCTGCCGTCTGGCGAAACTCTAGTAGTTTATGGCGACAAACCCGGCACGAACCTTCGTATCATCTCGAGCATTCAAGCTCAGAAATTCTTGCGAAAGGAATGTCGCGCATTCCTTGCTCATGTGGTCGACGTGAGGCAAGAAACGAAAGACATTCAGAACATTCCAGTAGTACGCGACTTTCCCGACATCTTTCCGGAAGAACTCCCAGGATTACCTCCGCAACGTCAAGTCGAGTTTCGAATCGACTTAGTTCCAGGGGCTACCCCCGTAGCCAAATCGCCCTATCGTCTAGCACCTGCAGAGATGCAAGAACTGTCCTGTCAACTTAACGAACTGCTCAGCAAGGGCTTTATAAGACCAAGCTTCTCACCCTGGGGAGCTCCAGTCTTGTTCGTCAAGAAGAAAGACGGATCGTTTCGTATGTGCATCGACTACAAGGAGCTCAACAAACTGACCATCAAAAATCGCTATCCTTTGCCTCGGATTGACGATTTATTCGATCAACTTTAAGGGGCAAACTTCTTTTCAAAAATCGACTTAAGGTCCGGATATCACCAACTACGAGTGCTAGGGGAGGATGTTCCGAAGACAGCCTTCCGGACTCGTTATGGGCACTACGTATTCGTAATGATGCCGTTCGGATTAACAAATGCGCCTGCTGTATTCATGGACTTAATGAATAGGGTGTGTCGTCCTTACTTGAATCAGCTCGTCATCGTCTTCATCGATGACATACTTATCTACTCTCGTAGTAAGGATGAACATAGTCAACATCTGCGACAGGTCTTAGAAACATTACGCTCGGAGAAGCTCTATGCGAAGTTCTCGAAATCCGAATTTTGGATCCGACGAGTCGAATTCTTAGGGCACGTGGTTAGCGAAGAGGGAATACACGTGGACCCTTCCAAAATTAAAGCCATTGAGAGCTGGTCAGCACCGAAGACACCTACAGAAATTCGTCAATTTCTAGGCCTCGCTGGCTACTATCGCAGGTTCATTCAGAACTTCTCCCGTATTACGAAACCTCTTACAACACTGACCCAGAAGGGTGTGGCCTTTGACTGGGAAGAGAAGCAGGAGAGAGCGTTCCAAACGCTCAAGCGAGCCTTGTGCACCGCACCAATACTATCCCTCCCCGAAGGGATAGAAGACTTCGTTGTCTATTGCGATGCGTCAAATCAAGGAATCGGATGTGTTCTGATGCAACGAGGTAAGGTCATTGCCTATGCCTCGAGACAGCTAAAGACACATGAGGTCAACTACACTACCCACGATCTTGAGCTAGGAGCAGTTGTGTTTGCTCTGAAGATCTGGAGACACTACCTGTACGGTACAAAGAGCACAATCTTTACAGACCACAAAAGCCTACAACACCTATTCGACCAGAAGGAGCTCAACATGAGACAACGACGGTGGGTCGAGCTACTCGGTGATTACGAATGCGAAATTCGTTATCATCCGGGTAAAGCCAACGTAGTAGCTGACGCCCTAAGTCGGAAAGAATATTTTGGTCGTAGAGTCAAATCATTGACTATGACTATCCATTCACACTTGTCCACGCAAATTAAGGAGGCTCAGCTCGACGCTTTGAAACCTGAAAATGTGGCGGGTGAATCCCTGAGTGGGATGGATAAGAACTTGGAGGTTAAGGGTGGCGGAGCTTATTTTCTCATGGATCGGATCTGGACCCCGAAACTTGGTGGTTTCAGAGACTTGGTCATGAACGAGGCGCACAACACTCGTTATTCCGTCCACCCAGGTTCAGATAAGATGTATCTGGATCTTACAAAGCTATACTGGTGGCCTAACATGAAAGCAGAGATTGCTACCTTCGTGAGTAAATGCCTTACTTGCGCCAAGGTCAAGGTCGAATACCAGAAACCCTCCGGTCTACTACAACAGCCAGAGATACCGGAATGGAAGTGGGAGCGGATCACTATGGAGTTCATAACCAAGTTGCCCAAGACAACGGGTGGGCTTGATACCATATGGGTCATCGTCGACAGATTGACCAAGTCCGCACACTTCCTGCCTATCAAGGAAACAGACAAGATGGAGAAGCTTACAAGAACTTACATTAGGGAGATTGTACGACTGCACGGTGTTCCCATATCCCTTATCTCAGACAGAGATAGTAGATTCACTTCGAGGTTCTGGAAGTCGCTACAAAGTTCCCTAGGAACTAGGCCGGACATGAGTACAACCTACCATCCACAGACAGACGGGCAAAGTGAGAGGACTATCCAAACCTTGGAAGATATGTTGCGAGCCTGTGTGATCGACTTTGGGAAAGCATGGGATACTCATTTACCCCTTTTTGAATTTTCCTACAACAACAGTTATCACACAAGCATAAAGGCTGCTCCATTCGAGGCCTTCTATGGCCGAAAGTGCAGATCCCCTCTATGCTGGGCTGAGGTGGGTGATACCAAGTTAGCTAAAGGACGAGTTCCTGACAGCACTCTCACAGGTCCGGAGATCATTCGGGAAACGACAGAGAATATCGTTCAGATTCGTGAACGATTGAAAGCCTCTAGATACCGACAGCAAAGTTACGCTGATAAACGAAGGAAACCGTTGGAATTCTAGGTGGGCGACCGTGTTCTATTGAAGGTCTCACCCTGGAAGGGCTTGATACGCTTCGGAAAGCGTGGAAAGCTAAATCCAAGGTACATAGGGCCTTTCGAGATTCTCGCAAGGATCGGCCCTGTAGCTTACAAACTTAACTTACCCCGCGAACTCAGTAACGTACATTCTACTTTCCACGTCTCGAACTTGAAAAAGTGTCTGTCCGACGATACTCTTGTAATCCCACTCGACGAAATCGAGATCAACAAGAGCCTCAACTTCGTGGAAGAACCTGTAGAGATCATGGACTGAGAGGTCAAGCAAACGAAACAAAGCCGTATCCCGATAGTGAAGGTTCGCTGGAACGCCAAACGAGGACCTGAATTCACTTGGGAACGAGAGGATCAGATGAAACTGAAATATCCTCGTCTTTTTATTTAATTATTTGTAACTACTTATTTGCTTAAATTCTAATTTCGGGACGAAATTCCTTCTAACGGGGGGATGATGTGACAACCCGAAATTTCGATTCTGTACAACCATTCACTTCAATAGGAGTCAAAACTGTTTCTGCTAATTTTCAAGCTTTTTAGAATAAGTTTGAGTATTTTAAGATTAGTACTCCAGGAGATAACAGGAGAGAGGATGCCCTAGGGTTTATTGTGCAACAATAATGTCCCAAAACTCCAAGAGTTTGGAGTTTACGGCCTAAACAAAGGTGTTTACGGCCGTAAACCCTAAAAAAGGGTATAAATATGACACTTAGTCATTATTTATCACTTTTCACAATTTCAAGATCCAAAACTCAATTCTCTCTCAAGTATCATCGACTTTTCTTCAAGATCTTCAACATGTAAGTGTTTCTTACCCTAATAAGTTGATATATACCTTAATCTAGTGATCTAACATGATTCCATCCGTGAAATCATTCCAAAAGTGTAGATCTTCAAGTTTCACCAAGAACACACACTAGTGTTCTTGGACTTTTAGCACCTTTTCAAGCTTCTACCTAGTAAGTACTTCTATCCTAGAGTATTATAGAGCTTGTTACACTTCTAAACATCAAGAAAACACCTAAGAAACCAAGGATCAAAGGTGTTTACGGTCCAAGATGTTCTTGGACCGTAAACCCCAAAAAGGGTGCCAAAGTGTGCCCTAGTCCCTTCTAAGCTTTGGAAACTAGCCTAGACCCCTTCCTTAATGTGTTTAGGACTTGAAAACATCAAAAGACCATAAATCATTTATGTTTACGGCCGTAAACCCAAACACAAATGGTCCAAGGACCGTAAACTCCCTAAAGGAGTGAAATGGTGCCCTAATCTCTTCCTAAGGCTTAAACATGAAGTGGGAATGCTTCTTGTGATCTTTAAGGCTTCAAAACACAAAATGGTCAAAGAAACATGAGTTTACGGCCGTAAACTCAATGAGTTATGGTCACAAAACCGTAAACTCCAATAAAGGGTTCCCTTGAACCCTAAACTCAATAGCAATGTCCTACAACACTTAGATGCAATCCTTAGGACTTATAGCACTTAAATAAGGTGTTTTACATGTCCTAGGATGTCTTAACTTTGTTAATTAGTTGTTTAAAGACTAATTGGATACATATATGTGATATTATATGTTAACTAGGATCATCGTGTGTGTACAAGTCTTCACTTGACACCTAGCATCCTATACATTCCGTTCATCCAAACCACTCACTACAGGTGAGTTCATACCCCTTAATTAACCTTTTAAATGTTTTTAAATGCTTTTATGGGGGGATACAGGTTGAACTATTATAGTTATTATATCAATCACATATGATTAATGACTACCAAACAAGTGGATTTCTTACTTTTCAAACTGTGTTATCAAACTGTTTTACTTCAAACTGTTTTACAAACTCTTTTACATATCAAATACTTTTATTAAACTCTTTTAACTTATATTCTGTGTATCTATATGGATATAATTATATAAGTAGGATTGAAAGGACTTAGGACTGATAGCTCACCTTACTTCCTGTTCCTTGTTTGGTTGTGGACTTAGGGTATTCGGGTTATTTGTCTGAAGGTCGTTTGAATCCTAGTTATATATCATGTATATGTGTATAGATATAAAAGGTTACTTCTTTCATTCAGTTCAATGCCTTTGGGTAGCAAAGGTATACAAACATGTTCATATACACAAACAACATTACTAGTAAACTATAATAGGTATAGTTTAGGAAGATACTATTACTAGAGCAATGAAACATACAATGAGTCAGTTCATTCATGAGTAATACATAGTGATGAGAAACAAACATAATACATAGTGATGGGAAACAAACATAATACATAGTGATGAGAAACAAACATAATACATAGTGATGAGAAACAAACATAATACACAGTTATGAGAAACAAAACATACAGGCTAGACAGAGAAAGAACACACAATACAGCTAGCACATACATATACATATACATATACATTACTTACAGTTATGTGAGCCACTTAACGGGGGCATGGCACTACCTTTCATGACCCGTTTTGTATCCAGAATCTCCTTAAGTGGAGAGCGTATGAGTTTGTGTATAGATCTATACTGGGTTGACTATCCTACACCTTGCTACTCGCTACAGTGGGACTTGCAAGTCTACGGGTGCCAAACGTCATTTCTTACAATGTCTTACATCGTCGTTTTTCTATAGAGTCGGTAGCAGGATACAGGCCGATCACATGGTACTTTAAATAACAATTGGTTTAAAGTAATTAGTACAACAGTAGTTACTTAATACAACACTACAGTACTATATCATTTTCCCTTTACATTTACTTTGTGATATTCACACAATAAACAATAATATAGAAACTATATTTTTGGTTAATGATAGTCAGATTTGGGAAAATACATACTCTTACAAGAGACACACACACAGACACTAGATGCCTTGGTAGAAGGCTACTTTTAGTAGGAAACATAGGGTTTTCTAGGAGAGTTCAAACAATTACAAACTTTTACAAAACTTATACATTACAGACTTACAAACACTTTCATACAAACACAGACATTAATATACTTATGATCTCACCAGCTTTAAAGCTGATAAACTCTTTCAAAATAACTTGTATTCTCAGGTCACCAGTAGACAGGTACCGGTGCCAGGTTTTGAGAAGATGGAGCTCGTTCAAGACTCATCTTTTATTTTGATGTATATTTTTGGTGTCTATATAACTTGACAGAACACACTTGTATTAAATTATATTATTAATGCAATGGATGATGTTGTTGCTTGTTTACTACTTTGCATTGTTGTGATACTGTACATGACGTCCTCCACCCCCGAACGTTTCTGCCGTTCCGGTTTTGGGGTGTGACACGTACGAGCTGCGGAGGAGGTACGCCCCGCGTACTTTGGAGTACGACCAGCGTACGAGGCCAGCTTCCACCCCTATAAATAGGTGCGAGGGTTTCTGTCACACCCCCGAAACCAGACGGCGGAAACGTCCGAGGGCTCGCGTGACTTAAATTGAATATCATCACAATGAATATACATGAATCATAACATAAACATCACCATGCATCAATACATTACAACTGATATTGTTCACATCCAGTACATTGTTTTAAATATTACACATCCACAACCCTAAATTGTTTAAGAGTTTTCAAAACATAATATCCTAACATACTTGATATTACCCTTCAGCTTACCTGTCACCAGAGAATACAAGTTATTTTGAAAAACGTCAACATATGAAATGTTGGTGAGTTCATAAGCAAGGTTGTGATAAAAATGATTTGTGTAGTTTGTAAAACCCAGAAAATCCTATATTTTCTGAAAGGCAATAGTTTATCAAAGTGTGAAGATCCATAAGTTGATGCATGAATGATTTCAAAACGTGTATATAAAAGGGAGTTTTGTATTATAACTATAGAAATTACAAGCGAGTGGTGTTGATTTCCTCGAAAAACCTGATGTTTTCCGATAACGCGAAATATACTTGTTTACGAATTGCTACACCGCCACAACAAATGATTTTTGATTACTCTTCCTTGATTACTCGGGTGGTGTCAGATATTATCAAATTTTTGTGAGTCGTTGTAACCATGCATGGTAATGACTGGTTATAACTACCAACTACGAACGACCCATAGAGGTCTCGTCCGTTATTACTCACTTAATCCAAACCACCTTGATTACTATTGATTAACGACCTGAATTTGTTTACTTTGATTACACATAAGCCTAGCAAACGAAGAGAAGAGGATTACAAAGTCCTGCTACTTCCGTGAGTTATTTTAGGCTGTTGGGTATACGAAGGACACGATGGCCCATTTCGCATTTGATTACTTGGACCTTAATAGCAATGCTAATGGGCCACTAAGGCCCAATGGCACTTAAAAGCCATTGAAGGTCCCTTTAATATGGAATTGGGTCATAGAAGGCCCAATAACATTGGTTACCATTATCCCTTGGGCCCAACGGTCATGTTAATGGATCACAAAGGTCCAACTAGCATGATTGGAACTTTCAAGCCTAAAGTTTGAATGTTTAATTGTTTTAGGTATTGCATAATTGTTGGAAGGTTTGATTGAACGATTGTTATTTTTGGATCAGCACGAGACCGTTCGGTTGTTTATAATGATGTTTTTAAAAATATAGGTATATTCTTCATTCTGTTTTCGTAAGTTGTAAATTGGTATTCTTTTGACTCAAATATCTTAAAATAAAATAATTGGTTCAAAATATTGGTTTGACCTTTTCAGCCCTTCTTTAATAAAAATAACAATTTTAGTCCTTTATACAAAAGAAAAGACATTTCAAACCCTTAGACCATTTTCTTGACACTTTTGAATCATAGACTTGTTCAAATGATATTTTTAGCTCAAAACTTATTCTTTGGCAGTTTCAGACCTTCCAGCAAAGTGTTTTTCGGTTAAAGTCCAAACTTTTCGCAATTTTTACAACTTTGGCCCAAAATCCAAAAACTTTACATTTTTGATCCTTTTTGGAAAAGAAAAGCATTTTAATCCTTGAAATAGTTTTGTTTAACTTTTTATCCCCTGTTTTGAAGAATTTACTATTTCAGCCCTTTGAAAGTCATGATTTTCACAACTTTGGGCTTAATGGGCCGAAAAGCCCAAAAATTAGCCCATTAAGCTAATATTTACATTTCAAGTCCTTTGAAGAGCATAATATTCATAAAAACATTTGTTTTAACTGATTTGACTCTTTTGACCCTTAAGAAAACCGTGAATGGCAATTTTTAACTCAACTTTTGTTTATTTGACAATTTAAGCCCAAAAATTAGTTTTATGTTACAATATGTTTATCATAATCTTGGAGGGTAATTTTCTTGACTTGTTTAGTGTAATATACCTTAGTTCTTGTTTGTTTTCTTACTCATGCCATAGATCTCGAGTTTTCTTCCCTTTTTGTTTGCATATTCAACACATAAGCACATAAAATCACACATACATGCATAAAATCATACATAACATACACATACACATAGATCTACACATTTTACTTGTATTCTCCCCCATAAAACTTATGAAAACCGAAAAGAGAGGGGTATGAACTCACCTTGAGTTTGTGGATTCGGTTTAGAAGAAAAATGGAAGAAGTTTGATGCAAATCTTGGCCTAACAAGCTTCTTGGTGGATCTTTGGCTTAGATGTGTTCTAAGATGCAAGATCACTAGTTTGAATAGATTTAGAAGAGATTTTTGATGAAATAAAGTACCTAGATCATGAATTTAAGCATCAACTTCCCCTAGATGATGAATTTTAGGGAGAATCCTACTTGAAAGCTCCTAGATCTCGAAATTTTTGATGAAGAAGAAGGAAGAGTGTTCTTTGAGAGTGTTTGAGTGAATTTTGTGTGTGTGTGTCTTTCCCTTTGTGGTTCTCGGCCGAAGAAGAAAAGAGAGAGGAGAAGAGAGTGTGAAGTGATGGATGCTTGGAAATATGGGAAGGGTGCATGGATACCCCATGTACAATTATGAGGTGGCAAGTAAAAAGTCAACGCTTCCCCCCATTTGTGTAGTTGGGTCGAGAGAAGGGGAAGGAAGAGAAAAAATTGGGCTTTTTGTGCTTAAGTCCAAGATATGGGCCCAATTTACATCAAAGTATGAGTCTTATGGCCTTTTTAAGTTAATTAGATTTGTTATGGCCCCCTTAGGGTATTTTATTTCATTATGGGCCCATTATGGCCCAAAATGTTAAAATAAATGAAAGTGGGTCCAATTAGAGTCCATATAGGAGTTCTAAGCCCAAAATAGTCAAATTGGAAGCTTATTGGTCCATTAGGACCAAATAAGAAAATCCTAATCCAAAATGGACTTAAACCGGGGTTTCTAGGGTTTCCAATTCTTTGTTGACTATTTGCAGTGCTTGTATAAAGTGTTTGATGAAAGTTTGTTGTTATTGAATAAGCATCATACATGCTTTCACTTTTTTGGTTCACAAATGTTATCATTGTTGTTGTTACAAAGCATCAAAATTCCTAGTTGTGACAGTTTCGACTTCTCTTGCATGCATCGGTCTAGTATCATAGTCAAAACTATACAAAAGTATTAAGGCAAGTTGCGACGCTACGATTAGGCCTCGGGGTATGTAATCAGATCGAGAATAAATATAGCCTGATCAACTATATTTATCCTAGATGTGACCAACGTAAGTCGAGGAATGGTCGTAGTGAGCAACAAGTCAAAAACTTACCAAAGAAAATACTAGAATCAAACTTACAAATTTGAAATACTATAGGAGTATTTTATAAAACTATAAGAACTATAATAATCGTGCGAACCTCGATATTTAGTTAAAATTAGGAATCGTCAAATAAATAAAAATTATACTTATCAAAAATTACCTTTTTACTCCCAAGATTTATATATAATTCTCGTACCTCTATTCTCGATCAGACGAAATGGCAGGATTTCACATTCCCGGGGATCCCTACTACCCTAACCAGGGTAATGGAGGCTGGATTGAGGAGGACCCAGAGGAAGATCCCGAAGAGATTCCCGAGGAAGAGCTAGAAGAGGATTCCGAAGAAGATACCGAGGAAGACCCAGACGAGGATTCAGAAGAGGAAGGAGATGGTGGGAACACTGACTCGGAACCGAAGATCTACAATCCTCCCCGAGGAGCAGGAAATCCCCGAAGGAACTTTCAGGGCTCGGCGCCCCGCTGGGCTGTGGACCTGAAACGATGGAGCAAGGAACAAGGACAACGCCCACCGTACGGCATGGGACAAGGCTTTTATAACCTCAGCAACGGAGGTTCGGCTGACAGGGCACTCTGTGTCATGGTTCGTCGCATCGCCAACCAAGGCGAGCAAGCAAGAGTGAACGCCGACTGGCTCTTGGACATTGACGCCACCGCTACAGTCACTGCAGTACGTCTTCGTCGTCTGGAAGAAGAACATGAGCGAACAATAGAGCACACCTTTTCCCTTCAGAAGGACATTACTGCTGCTAGAGCCGAAGTGAGGGAGTTCCGTAAAAGCCAAGCCGCATTGGAAAGGCGCGTCATCGAGGCTGAACGTCAAGCAGTGTTGCAGAAATCGGCCTTGGCGGCCGATTAATCGCTTGGCGGCCTCGAACCGATTACGATTAGGGTGCTTGGCGGAAATTGGTCAAAATCGGTCAAACTCGGGCTTGGCGGTCCTTGGCGGTCCTCGGCGGGAAATATTTAAAAAATTCAAAAAAAAATAATTTTCAAATATTACACCAAAATTTTAAAATTTTAAATTTTTAAGCTTTCAAATTTTAAAATATTATACTAAAATTTTTAAAATTTCAAAATTTTAAAATTTAAAATTTCCAAATACTTAAATTTTTATGAAATATTAATTTTTTAAATAATTTTATTAATAATTTAGGGTCCCCGATTAATCGCCGATTAATCCCCGCCGAGTCTGATTAATCGTTTATCGCCAGTCGACCGCCGAGCGATTTTTACAACCTTGACGTCAAGTAGCCCGAGCTCAGACTTCCACAACCACATACCATGGTCTGCAGCGTGCCACCCGCTCGGAGTAGAGCGCGTACTTCTGGCGCTATGTATATACTTATCGACTAAGCGTTGGTGCTACTCTTTCCTTTACGAATGTAAACCCGACGGATTGTGAGTACACAGTTCGGGGGTCGGAATGCTGTCAAATTTTCCCATTTTCATTGATGTACCCTAGACTCATGTAAGGTCAAATTTTCCTGATCGTTGTATCTAATATTAACATCAATGAGATTGACACGCATTTATTATTTCTTTGAGTATTTCATTAAGTTCTTAAAATACTAAGGAAATCATACACTTATTATTGAAAGTTTCCATTAACTTACAAAATTCGGTAATGTTTGGAATGCAAAACATATAATACTAAGACTTTCCATAATCATTTCTGAAGACTTATCAAGAATTCGTCTCTTAACTTATGGCAGAATCATGCCGCCAAGAAGGAATCCTCGACGCTTCAATACTACGGGAGCACCAACACCACCTCCACCACCACCTCCATCGATGGATGCTGCTACCTTTCAGGCTGCTGTAACGGCTGCCGTAACCGCAGCAATGGCACAAATGAGTAACAACGGATCAGGAGGAGGAATAAATAGCTCTACTCGTTCCGGGGAATGTACTTACAAGGACTTTACCAACAGCAAACCCATACCCTTTAATGGGACTGGGGGAGTAATGGCTCTATCCCAATGGATAGAGAAAACGGAAGCCGTATTCGAGATCTGCTCATGCCCAGAAGAGAGCAAAGTAAAAATTGCTGCCTGTACCTTCTCCGAACGAGCCCTAACGTGGTGGAATGGCCACGTCAAGTCACTAACTCTGGTGGTGGAAAACTCCATGGGTTGGGAGAACCTGAAGCAAATGCTACTGCGAGAGTACTACCCAAGGGGCGAGATTCAGAAGCTTGAACAGGAGCTTTGGGGCCTGACTATGGTGGGCTCGGACATCACAACCTACACAAATAGGTTCAGTGACTTGACAATACTTTGCCCAGGGATGATGGCCCTGGAAAGCAAGAAGGTGGAAAGGTATATCTGGGGGCTGTCGCCCCAGCTTCGAGGAAGTGTGCTAGCCTCCAAACCCACGACGTTCGACAGTGCCAAACAACTGGCACAGTCCCTCGTTGATCATGGAGTCTGCCAAGATGTCATGATCGTCGTCGCAGAACCAACCAGAGGAAGCAACAACAATAACAGCAATGCCAACAACAACAACAAGAAGAAGTTTTGGAACAAGAGGAAAGGTCAATCTTCGCAATAACCTTCAAAGACACAACAGATAGTGGGGTCCATGCCGCTACTGCCCCCACTGCTGTCCCCGTTACCCCTACGCCGGAAAAACAATATGCTGGGAACCTACCAAAGTGCAACAAATGCAACTACCATCACAACGAAAATTGCTGGGAGATGCACTGTAAAAACTGCGACAGGAAAGGGCACACTGCCCGTTTCTGTAAGGCATCGGCGCGACCAATCACCCAAGTTCCTGGTGCTGGAGTGAGCCAGGCATGTTATGGGTGTGGGGAAACTGGGCACTACAAGAGGGATTGCCCTAAGGCAAAGAATGTTGGCGGCGTAGGAAGAGTGCTGGCAATAGGGCAGAATGAGGCAATAGTCGATCCCACAGTGGTTACGGGTACGTTTCTCCTCAACAACATTTATGCATGCATACTCTTTGACTGTGGTGCGGACAGAAGTTTCGTAAGTCAAAAATTCAAACACTTACTTAATCAAAAACCCCAAGCACTCAATAAGATATTTACAGTAGAAATGACAAATGGTAAAACAGAAAGCACAAACGATTTGTATGTAGGCTGCACACTAGCTCTAAATGAACACTTTTTCCGAATCGATCTAATGTCGATCACTATAAGAAGCTTTGATGTCATCATCAGTATGGATTGGTTAAGCCTTCACCATGCCGATATACTGTGTCACGAAAGGGCCGTTCGCCTTAATCTGCCAAGTGGCGAAACTCTTGTCATTTATGGTGACAAGCCCGGTACCAATTTAAAAATCATCTCTTGCGTCAAAGCCCGAAAATATCTGCGCAAAGAATATCATGCCTTCCTAGACCACGTGGTAGATAAGAAACGAGAAGTGAAAGACATTAAAGACATTCCGGAAGTCTGCAACTTCCCCGACATTTTCCCTGAAGATCTTCCAGGAGTTCCACTAGAACGTCAAGTCGAGTTCAGAATCGACTTGATTCCCGGGGCTACCCCAGTAGCAAAATCGCCATACCGTCTAGCACCGGCAGAAATGTAGGAATTATCCAGCCAGCTGAACGGACTTCTTAGCAAATGATTCATCAGGCCGAGCTTCTCACCTTGAGGAGCACCAGTTCTGTTCGTGAAGAAGAAGGATGGATCTTTTCGCATGTGCATCTATTACCGGGAACTGAACAAACTCACGATCAAGAACCGATATCCCTTACCGCGCATAGACGATCTGTTCAACCAACTACAAGGAGCGAGATACTTCTCAAAGATCGATTTAAGATCTGGGTATCACCAACTGCGAGTCCTGGAAGGAGACGTTCCCAAAACGGCATTCCGAAATCGCTATGGTCACTACGAGTTTGTGGTGATGCCCTTCGGATTGACAAACGCACCGGGGGTGTTCATGGACTTGATGAACCGAGTATGTCGTCCTTTCCTGGACAAATTTTTGATTGTGTTCATAGATGATATACTCATCTATTCAAGGAGCAAAGAGGAACATAGCCAACACCTCCGACAGGTCTTGGAAACATTAAGGACAGAGAAGCTATACGCAAAATTCTCAAAGTGCGAATTTTGGATTCGGAAAGTAGATTTCCTAGGTCACGTGGTCAGCAAGGAGAGGATACACGTGGACCCTTCCAAAATCAAGGCAATCGAGAACTGGTCAACTCCAAGGACTCCAACGGAAATCCGACAATTCTTAGGCCTCGCTGGGTATTACCGGAGGTTCATACAAAACTTCTCGAAGATTGCTAAGCCACTTACCACCCTGACTCATAAGGGTGTAACCTTCAGCTGGGGAGAAAAACAAGACGTTGCATTCCAAACACTAAAGCGAGCCCTATGGAACGCACCTATATTATCTTTTCCAGAAGGAACAGAAGACTTTGTGGTCTACTGTGATGCGTCAAACCAGGGACTTGGATGTGTCCTAATGCAACGAGGGAAGGTCATCGCATACGCCTCAAGACAGCTCAAGACGCACGAGGTCAATTATACCATGCACGATCTCGAACTAGGAGCAGTCATCTTCGCTCTAAAGATCTGGAGACACTATCTCTACGGCACGAAATGTACAATCTTCACCGACCATAAGAGCCTCCAGCACATCCTCAATCAAAAGGAACTCAACATGAAGCAAAGACGATGGGTAGAACTACTAAACGATTACGAATGTGAAATTCGTTATCATCCCGGAAAAGCTAATGTAGTAGTTGATGCCCTCAGCCGAAAGGAATACTCGGGCCGCCGAGTGAAATCCTTAACCATGACGATCCATTCACACCTGTCCACACAAATCAAGGAAGCTCAAATAGAAGCCTTGAAATCTGAAAATGTGGCGAGTGAAGCCTTAAGAGGAATGGATAAGAATCTTGAAGTCAAGAATGACGGAGTTCGTTACTTCATGACTCGGATCTGGACACCAAAGTTTGACGGATTCAGAGATGTTATGATGAATGAGGCCCATAAGACTCGATACTCCGTACATCCCGGTTCAGACAAGATGTATCTGGATCTTAAGAAACTGTATTGGTGGCCAAACATGAAAGCTGAAATCGCTACCTATGTAGGCAAATGTCTGACTTGCGCCAAAGTCAAGGTAGAATACCAAAAGCCCTCGGGATTATTGCAACAACCGGAAATACCCGAGTGGAAGTGGGAGCGGATAACCATGGATTTCATAACCAAGTTACCCAAGACAGCGAGTGGACTTGACACTATCTGGGTGATCGTCGACAGGTTAACCAAATCCGCACACTTCCTACCAATAAAGGAAACGGACAAGCTGGAGAAACTAACTAGAACATACATCAGGGAGATTGTACGACTGTATGGTGTACCAATATCCATTATCTCGGACCGAGATAGCAGATTCACCTCGAGGTTCTGCCAGTCACTACAAAAATCTCTAGGAACGAGGCTAGACATGAGTACCGCCTACCAGCCACAAACCGACAGTCAGAGTGAGAGAACCATTCAAACCTTGGAAGTTATGCTAAGAGCTTGTGTGATCGATTTTGGTAAGGCTTGGGATACCCATTTACCATTGGTTGAATTCTCATACAACAATAGCTACCACACTAGCATCAAAGTTGCCTCATTCGAAGCCCTCTATGGCCGTAAGTGCAGATCACCTCTGTGTTGGGCTGAAGTGGTGGACGCACAACTTGCTAGAGGTCAAGTACCCGACAGCACTCTCACTGGCCCAAAAATCATAAGGGAAACTACCGAGAAGATTGTCCAAATCCGAGAACGACTAAAGGCTTCAAGAGACAGACAAAAGAGTTATGCGGATAAAAGACGGAAACCCTTGGAATTCCAGGTTGGGACCGTGTGCTATTGAAAGTCTCACCCTGGAAGGGATTAACACGTTTCGGAAAGCGTGGGAAACTAAACCCAAGGTATATCGGACCATTCGAGATCCTTGCCAGGATCGGCCCGGTAGCATACAAACTACGACTACCGCAGGAACTCAATAACGTACACCCTACCTTTCACGTGTCGAACCTAAAGAAATGCATGTCCGATGAGACTCTCGTCATCCCTCTGGATGAAATTGAAATCAACGAGAGTCTCCACTTCGTGAAAGAGCCTGTAGAAATCATGGATCGGGAAATTAAAAGAACAAAACAAAGTCGCATACCCATTGTGAAGGTCCGTTGGAATGCCAAGCGAGGACCTGAATACACCTAGGAGCGCGAAGATCAAATGAGACAAAAGTACCCGCAACTTTTTCCTAGTCCGTGAACTCTATCTTAGATAAAATTTCGGGACGAAATTCCCTCTAACGGGGGGATGATGTGACAATCTGATATTCCAAGTCAATGTATTGCTCAAAAAGTCAAATGTTATAATCTATTTTGGAATCAATGAAAATAGCGTCAAAAATAAAGTGTTCTAAAGTCTCAATTGGGATACATAAAATGTTAGATATTGTGTCAAGGTTTTCAGAAATATAAAGGACACTCAAATCCGAGTTATAACGAAGAAGTTATGACTAATCGAAAATCCGCGACACAACCGGTAAAACACTGTTAAGCGTAAAAAGTGAAATTTCAATAAAATACTTTTTAGCCTTAAGTATCTAAACGAAAGTCGTAGATAATAAGAAACCGTGAGCGTACATAAAGAGAACGTCCAAATCTGACTTCATATGAGGAAGTTATGATTTTTCTAAGTTTCAGAACAGTAGTAGACAGCTAAAAATTCGAAATAAAGATCGAATGATTTTTAGCCGACGCAACCTAAACGAGAATTGAAGATCTCGACAATAGTAGTACAACGGTAAAAAGACAGACGAAAACGGACATCAGATGAAGAAGTTATAAAATTTTAACGGATTTATCTTGTCCCGGCCTATTAAAAATTATATAATTAAAAATAAACTCAACATTTTCCAACAAAGTCTAAACGAGAGTTGTAGAGTATATTCTCACCTACGCGTGGATATAAAGAACGTCAAAAACGGAGCTCGTATGCGAAAGTTACGGATTTTCAAAGATTTGGGCACACACTTCGAGGCTTATCCGAAGGATTACGCCCCGCGTACGAGGGTACGCCCAGTGTACGCAGATGAAGGGCCTCGGATCGACCATGTCGCCCCTATGCCCTCTACTCCCGTCCCATCCGAATACCGGCGACCGATGACGTCATCGCCGACGTACGCCCCGCGTACGAGGGTACACCCAGCGTACGAGCTGCATACGAGGTACGCCCCGTGTACTTCGGAGTACGCCCAACGTACTTCGGAGTACGCCCAGCGTACGAGGCCAGCTTCGACCCCTATAAATAGGTGCGAGGGTTTCGACTTCTCTTGCATAAATTCTCCATTTCTCTCTCACTTTTTCACTTCCGAGCCGCTCGAGACTCCCCCGACGCCCTGGTTCCGTATCCAAGTTCCGACGAAGGTCAGAAGCTCCGAGATTCCCGAAAAACTTACCACTTCCCGGTCGAAGTGTTGCCCGAGAAAATCTCGTTTTCTTCAAATCACCACACTTTCCAGGTGAGTTCATACCCCTACATTTTCACGTCTTTTTCATGTTTTGGGGGGGGGGAATAGAAGTGAAACACGAGAAAAACTTATGTTAAAATACGCATCGTTACATATGGTTTCAAATACTTTACCGACATTTTGTTTATAAATGTAAACAACATTACTACCAACGTTGCACTTTACATGTAAAGTTGGTATTACACCGAGTTTCATCACCAAACGGAACACACTTTCGAAAAACTATAATGGGTATAGTTTACAAGTTATTCATGACATCTTTACGTAAACATTATAAAAAGGAAATATTTTCATTTACAAGAAATGTGGACTTTTCATTCCGTAAATCTATTGATACAAAGTTTTGTGAGACATTCGGCTTCACCGTACTCTCCGGTACGCATTTCAAGTCCTGTATTATAAACGATAATCTCTTGTAGGGAGAGCATGATACTTGTGTATAGATCTATACGGGATTGACAATACCGCACCTAAACTGTTAGCTACAGTTAGACCGGCAGGTCTGGGGCGAAAAACGTCATAACACTGCAACGCGTGAAGAACGTTGTTACAGGCAGTCTGGGTCAATAGCATGGTTATAAAACTCACATGGAGTATCGAAATATCTTTGATTTACGAGACTATTAAATGCATTCAGTAATTACATTATACATGTATAAATCCACTTACACCATTTTTAGCATGAAAGATACTATTGCATTCCAGCCTTTGGAACTTTTTCAAACTACCACACATACATGGAAAATATTGGATTTTCTGGAAACACGTTCAGTTATTTTTACCGAAAGACATACAAATTTTAGTACAAAAATGCTTATGAACTCACCAACTTAATTGTTGAAACTTTTTCAAAACTACTTGTATTTCTCAGGGAATCAGTAATACAGGTAAAACATCAGCTTTTGGAGGAGGGACGTTAAGGCGTCAGTTTTCAAAACTTATTAAATCATCATATTTCTAATATTCTTTTGAAACATGTATCACATGCAACATTGTAACTTTTAAATTATATTTATGATGGTTGTGTTTACTTTCTTTATGATATCCAACTGTTATGATACTACGTGAAGTCATCCACCCCTGAATGTTTCCGCCATTCTGGTTTGGGGGTGTGACATTTTTCAACATCCTTAACATGTTTAACACTTTCATCTTTATGGTAAGTTGCATAAACTGTTTTAGTTTACAAATATTGTATAGATTTGATAGAGTTTTTGAGATTTATGAAGTTTCTTCACATAATCACAACATATAACTTAGAAAACACACATAAACATGCACAAATACATAGATCTATCACATAAGCAACTTGTATCCTCCCCTAAAACATAGTAAAACCGAAAACAAGGGGTATGAACTCACTTTGGGGTTTGGATTCGGTTTAAATGAAGAGATGAGAGGAAATGATGTTGTTTTCGGCCTAGTCTACCCCCTTGATGAGTTCTTCGAGTTCTAAGAGCTTCATGTTGCATAGATCACGGTTTGAAGAGCAAATGATTAACAAGTTTTAACAAAATCATGAAGTTAAACTTCTTGAGTAAGAGTAGCTTACCAAAATGGATGAATTATTGATGAAGTTCTCTTGAAACACACACACAAACTCACGAAATTTTGAGGAGGAAAGGGGATTTCTTGAGAGGATATTTTAGAGAGTTTGAAAGAAAAGTGAAGGTGGTGAGGGGTGGGTTCGGCCGAAGATTAAGAAGAAGAGAGGGAGGGGTTAACTAGGTTATTACATGTAGGGTTAACACATGCTTAGATACATGATGTGCAATGGCTTGGTTATCCTCTAAACAACAATGAGGTGTCACCATTTAACTCCATGCAAATTCTTTTCTTTTCTTTTTTATAGTTGGGCTGAGAATAAGGGAGAAGAGAAGAAAAGAGAAGTAGTTTGGGCCTTACATGCTTGACTTCGATACTATGAGGCCCAAATGGATGGTTCTCGGCCCATTGGGCTCTTATGAGGGTTCACGGCCCAATAGGTGAAATAAATGGAGCTTATGGCCCATTAGGGCTTATGAAACCAATTATGGCCCATCATGGCCCATTAGAAATAAAATGAACCATTCTAGGCCCAATATGGCCCAAAAGACTATATGTTAATGAAGGTGGGTCCAATTAGAGCCTAAATAGAGTTCCTTGTCCCAACATAACCAAATTGAAGGTTTACTGACCCATTAGGCCCAGTAAGAAGATCATGGCTCATTTCGAGATTGAATTGAAACATTAGGGTTACGACCCAATGTTGAATGTATAACATGCATTGAATTTGGTTCTTGGAATGAACATCATATATTGTCAAGCTTAAAGTTGCAGAATTCATCAAAAGTTGATTACATGTAGACAGAATTTCCTAGCCGAGAGTACTAGTTGTGACATCATCCCCCCGTTAGAGGGAATTTTGTCCCGAAATTCTTTTGGAAGGTAGGATTATGAATGAGAGAATAAGTGAGGGTACTTCTGCTTCATTTGGTCTTCACATTCCCATGTGAATTCCGGTCCACGCTTGGCGTTCCATCGAACCTTCACAATCGGAATACGACTCTGTTTTGTACGCTTCACTTCTCTGTCCATAATCTCGACCGGTTCTTCGATGAACAAGAGATTCTCATTTATTTCGCTCTCTTCTAAAGGAATGACAAGAGTTTCATCTGATAAGCACTTCTTTAAATTTGAGACGTGGAACACGGGGTGTACATTGCTGAGCTCCGCAGGTAGCTGCAGCTTATAAGCCACTGGACCAATTCGGGCAAGAATTTTGAATGGCCCAATATATAGTGGGTTTAGTTTTCCCCGTTTCCCAAAACGGATAATCCATTTCCAAGGAGAGACCTTTAACAGCACCCGATCTCCGTCTTGGAACTCTAGAGGATTTCGTGGTTTGTCAGCGTAACTCTTTTGTCGTTCACGCGACGCTTGGAGTCGGGCTCTGATTTGGATTATCTTTTCTGTGGTTTCTCGAATGATTTATGGCCTTGTAAGACTGTTGTCTGGTGATTTTCCTTTTGCTAGTTGGGTGTCACCCACCTCAGCCCAGCATAGAGGCGATCTGCATTTGCGACCATATAAAGCCTCAAAAGGAGCAACCTTGATGCTCGTGTGAAAACTGTTGTTGTATGAGAATTGAAACAAAGGCATGTGGGTATCCCATGACTTTCCGAAATCAATCACACAGGCTCGGAGCATGTCTTCGAGTGTTTGGATGGTTCGTTTGCTTTGGCCATCGGTTTGAGGGTGGTAAGCAGTGCTCATGTCTAGTTGTGTTCCCATTGCCTTATGAAGTGACTGCTAAAATCGTGAGGTAAATCTACTATTTTGATCCGAGATAATAGACATTGGCACCCCATGAAGTCTTACGATCTCTTTGATGTAGATTCGTGTCAACCTTTCCATCTTGTAAGATTCTTTTATTAGCAGGAAATAAGCGGATTTCGTTACCCTATCGACGATTACCCAGATAGCATCCAATCCGTCTGTCTTCTTAGGTAATTTGGTCACGAAGTCCATAGTAATCCTTTCCCATTTCCACCCGGGTATTACTGGCTGCTGTAATAGTCCCGAGGGCTTTTGGTACTCCATTTTCACCTTGGCGCAAGTGAGACACTTGCCCACGTAAGTGGCGATCTCTGCCTTCATATTTGGCCACCAATACTGTTGCTTAATGTCCAGATACATTTTATCCGAACCCAGATGGACGGAATATCGCGTCTTGTGGGCTTCGTTCATAATCTTTTCTCTGAATCCCCCAAATTTAGGGACCCAGATTCTGTTCATGAAATAATAAGCTCCGTCCTCTTTGGCTTCAAAAATTTTATCCATCCCACACAGTGTTTCATTTGCGACATTCTCTGGTTTCAATGCATCTGTTTGGGCTCCCTTGATTTGCGAGGTTAGCTGGGATTGGATGGTTATTGATAAGGTTTTTACCCGGCGACCTGCGTATTCTTTCCTGCTCAGGGCATCGGCTACCACGTTAGCCTTGCATGGGTGGTACTTGATCTCCCACTCGTAATCATTTAGCAGCTCAACCCATCTTCTCTGCCTCATGTTTAACTCCTTTTGGTTTAGAATGTGTTGGAGGCTTTTGTGATCAGTGAAGATGGTGCACTTTGTACCGTAGAGGTAGTGCCTCCAAATCTTTAGGGCAAAGACCACAACTCCCAGCTCGAGATCATGAGTGGTGTAATTTACTTCATGCGTCTTTAATTGCCTGGATGCGTAAGCTATCACCTTTCCATGCTGCATAAGCACACAGCCTAACCCTTGATTCGAAGCATCGCAGTAGACTACGAAGTCATCGGTTCCCTCCGGTAAGGATAGCACTGGTGCACTACAGAGGGCTTTCTTCAAGGTTTGGAAGGCAATTTCTTGCTTTTCTATCCAGTTGAAAGACACACCTTTTTGTGTCAATGTGGTAAGGGGTTTTGCTACCTTGGAAAACTTCTGGATAAACATTCGGTAGTAGCCTGCGAGACCCAAGAATTGACGGATTTATGTTGGTGTTTTCGGAATCGCCCATCCTTCAATGGCTTTGATATTGGAAGGATCTACGTGAATCTCTTCCTTGTTGACTACATGACCCAAAAAGTTTACACTGCAGAGCCAGAACTCGCATTTGGAGAGCTTCGCATACAATCTTTCAGCTCTTAGGGTTTCCAAGATTTAACGGAGGTGTTGACCATGCTCTTCTTTGCTTCGAGAGTAGATAAGAATATCGTCGATGAAGACAATCACGAATTTATCAAGGAATGGGTGGCAGACTCGATTCATGAGGTCCATAAATGCAGCGGGGGCATTTGTTAGACCGAAGGGCGTCACGACAAATTCGTATTGACCGTATCGAGTTCAAAAGGCAGTTTTTGGAATGTCCTCTTCCCGAACTCAGAGTTGATGATAACCGGATCTCAGATCTATTTTTGAAAAATAACTAGCTTCTTGAAGCTGGTCAAATAGATCGTTAATCCGAGGAAGTGGGTATCGGTTTTTGACAGTGAGCTTGTTTAATTCTCTATAGTCGATGCACATTCTGAAGGATCCGTCCTTTTTCTTGACAAACAAGACCGGAGCTCCCCAGGGTGAGAAGCTTGGTCGGATAAATCCTTTGCTCAACATCTCGCTTAGTTGGCTGGATTACTCCTGCATTTCGGCGGGAGCTAACCTGTAGGGTGATTTGGCAATTGATATGGCTCCTGGTATTAGGTCGATTCAGAATTCGACCTGTCTTTTTGGGGGTATTCCCGGAAGATCTTCTGGAAATACATCAGGGAAGTCACATGCCACTGGAATGTCTTGAATGTTTACTTCTTCTTTGGTCTTATCCATAACATGAGCGAGGAATGCGTAGTTCTTCTTGTGTAGGAACTTTTGTGCCTTAATGCACGAGATAAGGCGAAGATTGGCACCAGGTTTATCACCATATATTATTAGGGTTTCTCGCGACACATAATATCAGCATGATGGGGGCTTAACCAATCTATGCCGATTATCACATCAAAACTCCTAATGTTTACTGGCATCAAATCTATTTGAAAAGAGTGATTGTTTAGTGTTAATGTGCACCCTACATAGACATGTTTGGTTGTTTCAGTTTTCCCATTATCCGTTTCCACTGTGAAGGCTTCGTTGAGCTTCTGGGGTTGTTGATTTAGTAAGTGTTTGAATTTATTACTAATGAAACTTCGCTCTGCCCCACTATCGAATAAGATGCATGCGTATGTGTTGTTAAGTAGGAACGTACCAGTAACAACTGTTGGGTCCTGAACTGCTTCACCTTGACCCAATGCTAATACCCTTCCTGATGTTCCTGCCCCCTGGTTGTTTGCTTTGGGGCAGTCGCGCTTGAAATGACTGGTTCCTCCACACCCATAGCAAGTGTAACTGTCCCCAGCATTGTTGTTGTTGTTACTGTTGTTTCGATTGTTGTTGTTGTTGTTGTGGTTAGACTGTTGGTTCTGTTGAGGCTGAGTTCTACAGTATCTTGCAGTGTGACCCTTTCGGTTGCAACTAGTGCAATGCATCTCCCTACATTCTCCGTGATGGTGGAAATTGCATTTCCTGCACTTGGGTAGGGTCCCTGAGTATTGTTTGGAAGCATTTGGTGTGGATGAGGCCGAAGCATGTGGTGTTGTGGTAGCTTGAGTAGCAGCATGGACAACCACTGTTTGTTTCTTCTTTGATGACTCTGAGTTTTGTCACCCCTTTCGCTTGTTGTTCTTACCCTTCTTGTTATCACCTTCCTTTTTAACTTCCGTTTCCCCTGCTTTGGTACCCTTTTTGTTGCCATGGTCGTATAGTTTCTTGGCTAGTCATTTTTCACTGTCATGCGTGGTCGGGTTTGCTGCTATCATATTTCCTTGGATTAGCGCGGTCAATCCCTAAATAAATCTTTCAATCTTCTTCCCTTCAGATGTGATCATTCCTGGACACAAGAGAGACAGCTCACTAAACCTTGACATGTAAGCATCGATGTCAGAGTTTTGAACTGTGAGGTTCCACAGCTCTTGCTCCATTTTCTGGATTTCTCCCCTTGGACAGTTTTCGGCCAACAACATTTCCTTAAGCTCCTCCCATGGCATAGCGTTTGCCACCGGGAGTGTCATGGCCTCCACGTGACCATTCCACTAAGATAGAGCTTGATTGGCGAATGTGCAGGCCGCAAACTTGACCTTGCACTCCTCCGGACATCCACAGATCTCAAACACTGATTCCACCTTTTCTATCCATCTTTTCAGGGTTATTACACCTCCCGTCCCGTTGAAGGTTCGAGGCTTGGCGTTTGTGAAGTCTTTGTAGGTACAGGTTCTTGTGGGTCCGTGATTTGTTCCCTGATTTGTGCTTACGGTTCCCTGCCTGTTACCTCCATCGTTGTTTCCGTTGTGAATCTGTGACAGTGATGCAGTGACCGCAGCTGTCACAGCCGCTTGGAATGCGACTGAGTTTATTTCTGGTGGCGTCGGTGTCGTGTTGTTTTCGCGATTTGGTCTTTGAGGCATCTTTCTGTCATGGAACGGAAAGATATTGAGTATCCAATGTATATAGTTTCACAATTTCTTGGTTATAGCACAGTGTCATTGATTCGGTTGTGTATAAGTGAGTGAATGCATATAATCAACATGTAGTAAAAGTAATAGAACACATAGCAGATAACAACATCATGATAAAATATATAGTTGTTTTCTTTAATGATAATCTTTTGAGTACATGAAAATTTGCCTACATAAGGCATACAATACACATAGTGGAATAAAATTCGACAAAGTAACGACTCCTTGAGGAGTGTAGTCACTTAATCATGTAGTCGATATACATAAGGTAGTACATAAAAGAAAACCACAACGGTGGTACGTGAATGGGAACTAGTTGCGACGGGATGGGTCTGGTGGTGCTGACGAGGTAGATGCGCCCTGAAGTCTAGCCAGGTGGTGTTCGGAGGCCCGAAGCTAGGCTTCCAATGCTGTCTGGCGCGCCTGGTAGACCCTGACTACTTCATGTGTCATCCTCTCCGCGCGCTCAACTGTGGCTCTCATGGCGACCATCTGACCAGCGGTTGCCTGCGCCTGCTCGCCGATATCGCGTGTCCTCCTTACTATCACAGGCAAGGCTCGGTCCGCGGGTCCACCGTGACTCAAGTCGTAGTAGTCCCGGTTCATACCAAATAGGGGTCGCACCCCTTGCTGGCGGATCCATCCCCAGATGTCGTGTGCCCATGGGGGCGTAGGACCATTGGGGCCCATCCTGTATGGGGGCACCTTGGCCATGTATGGCGGATTGATGACTTCGGACCCCGTGCCCGAGTCATCAGCGTCGCTGCCATCAGCCTCCTCCTCGTCTGAGTCAGCTATCGGTTCTGGCGGTCCTCCTATAGGCTCTTCCTCGGGCTCTTCCTCTGGTTCTTCCTCTGGCTCCAACCATCCACCATTCCCCTGGTCGGGGAAATAGGGATCTCCAGGATGATGAAATTCGGCCATAGTGTCTGCACGAGGGGTGGGAGACGTGTAAGAAGAGTACGTATATAGCATTTTAAAATACTCCTATAGTATTTTAATTATTTAAGTTTGAGTTCCTTAGAGGTTTTGGATACGAGGTAAGCTTCTAGATCCATTTCCCGCCATGTGAAAGACCCACACTTTCATATTTGACAATTGTTACTCCAAAACATGCTACTTGCATATTCATAAAAACAATATTTTACATTGATAACTTGTTTACATAAGACTGGATACAAACCGACTATTACAAATTTTTATATGTTACATAACTTCCCAGGATACTATAAGTTATACATACATGAGTACAAAATACAATAGTTTCAAACTATTCAAAATCTTCCAACAGTATACGATTATACTGGTTACTTATCTCCTGCAATTTGTTAAACATTGAGAGGGGTAAGTGGTGACGCTTAGTGAGTTCAATAATAGATACAATATAACGTTATGCTATATATATATACTTCAATATGGCAGAAGCAAAGAAAAACAAGAAACAACAAAGGCATATGTGAATCATGTGACAAACTTTCCATATCAATCAATGATTTGATTCAAAGATATACGATCAATGAGACATGACAATTTCTATACTTGATATACATCAATAAAGCTTCGGCCCAAATGGCACAGAAGACATACACTTTCTGATTTAAACATTTTGGTAGATTTTAGGCTGAAAGCCCTGTCTAACCTTCTGCCAATACCATAGAATAGAAGTCATTTTCTTTCGAGACATGCTCTACATGGTCAGAGGCTACATACCAGTACCACCGTGAATCTAAGTCCTTTCACTGATCACATGGTCAAAGGTATAACTTTGCTATCTTAAATAGCAAAAATAATAACAACGGGAAAGCACATAGCACATATAACACATAACATACAATTGTTCCTATATATTGAACTCACCGTGAAATAATCGGGGGTTAAAATATTAATTTGGGCAGCACTTCGTTACTATAATTGACTTTCTTCAATGAAAACCGGGAGTTTTCTTGAAAACCGGGCCTTGCGAGGGTTGGGCTTCAAACTAAAAAGATAATTTCTCGGGCTCTTCGGGAACTTAGGGGCGTGTTTCGGGTGTTGGAAATAATCATGGGGCTTCGAGGGAAGTTGAAATAGTGAAAATATGAGTTTAGGGTGAAAAAGTGCCAATTTCTCAAACTTAGCCGGGAGGTCTCGCACCCTTTATATAGGTCCGAGCCTCGGATCCGAAGCAAGGGAAAGCAAGCACGTGCCTCGCATGCGAGGGTGCCAGGTGTGGTTCGGTTCGTAGGCGGACACGGAGAGGGCAGGTGGCGCGCTCGGATTGGACCGAGCCTTCGGTGCGAGGGGGTGCGACACGGGTCGGACAGGTGGCCTCGGATGACTCAGCGACATCGGACACGAGGCAGGCTGTGAGCAAGGATGACGTGGCCGAAGTCTGACCATGCGATTTTTCTCGGTTTTTGGGATTTTCTCGATTTTTGAGCCAAAAACTTCTAAAATCCACAACTTTCACATACGAGCTCCGTTTTTGACGTTCTTTATATGCACGCGTAGGTAAAATTATGCTCTACAACTTTTGTTTAGACTTCATCGGCTAATTTTGAATTTATTTTTAATATTATTATTTTTAACAGACCGAGACAGGAAAATCCGTTAAAAATTCATAACTTTTTTCATCTGATGTCCGTTTTCGTCAGTCTTTTTACTGTTGTACTACTATTGACGAGACCTTTGATTCTCGTTTAGGTAGTGTTGGCTAAAAATCACTCGATCTAAAATTCGAGTTTTTAGCTGTCTACTGCTAAGCTGAAACTTAGAAAAATCATAACTTCCTCATACGAAGTCAGATTTGGACGTTCTTTTTGTGAAAATTTTCGGTTTAACAAATACTACGACTTTCATTTAGAATACTAAGGCTAAAAAGTAGTTTATCAAAAACTCACTTTTTACGTCATTCGGTGTCGTGCCGGTTTTGTCGCAGATCTTCGATTGGTCATAACTTCTTCGTTATAACGCAGATTTCGATGAGGTTTTCGCCTAAATGCTTCTAATGAAATTATCTACAACTTTGAATAATAAAATTTTACTTATTTCAAATTTTATGTTTTCGTTAAATTTCTATATTTTAACTTTTAATTGGAATCTCATAAGACTTCCAATATTTTCTGAGTGATTCTAAACATAGTTTTACTTCATTTCTAGTAAAAACTATCTGTTAGAACTCAATACTCAATATCACATAATATTTCATAATATTATTTACTTTTAACATTTACAAAACACGATCTCAAAACGTGTATGTTACACCATGATTACTCCCAAACACATGTTGGTCATATTTTGAATAAATATAGTTGATCAGGATATACTTATCCACAATATGACTACATAACTGTCCGGGTTTAATCACGGTGTTCAATTTCCTCCAGAGACTTTTAGTGTTATAGTTTTAATGTATACCTAGATATCATTTTATTAAGTGTGTTTTAGTCCCGTTGTATTTATAGTTGCATATCAAGTATGATTAGATATGTCAGTTCACTATAAACAATGCTCTGATACCAATCTGTCATACCCCCGAACCAGACGGCGGAAACGTCCGGGGGCTTGGGTGACTTCATCTTGTAATATCATCGCAATGTATATAATTGAAACAAGACAACACTATCGCCATACATATCAAAATACAACCAACATTGTTTACATCAAGTATAGTATCATAAATTACATGCCAAAATATTCAATGTATGATGGTAACAAAATACGACAAATTCCACATGTTCTTGTTGACCTTTCTGCTTAACAATTCCCTGAGAATACAAGTTATTTTGAAAATGTCAATATATACAAGTCTGACAAGTTATAAAATATAAACTATGTCTTTAGGTAAAAGGAAAAAGAATTCAACTAGTCCAAAAGGTTGTGCATGACTTATTAGTTCATACCATATGAAATAATAACTAGTCATACTCTCTTTAATTATTATTATCACAAAACAATAGTTATTCCCTAATTAAATACAAGAACTGATATTATTTATTAATAATCACATTAATAATAAATATACAAAATGTTCCAACTTGATAAAGGTGTGACCCTATAAGATCATATATTATTAGTAGTATCACTCAATAATGATTATTGGTCATATAGATTCAACACGAAGAAGGTGGAAGCAGTGGGGGTACCTGGTGACAGAGAAGGCGGTGACATCAAGGGTTTATGGTGATTTTTAGACAGAATGTGAGAAATATGGTGTGGTGAACTGGTGATAGATTTTAAAGTGTGTTTTAAAGGAAGATGGATATGGTGAGTGGTCAAAGGAAGCCCCACAAAGAGGATTGAAAAACCCTAGATGGACAGCTCCATTACTGATGGTGATGATGGAGACAACTGTGGTGAGAGAAGTGTGTATTAATGGAGGTATAAGGTTGGGTAATTGTTATGGTAGGATAAGGGTGATCGATGATGGTTGTTTGTGTGGGTGATTTGGCAGATAAGGGAGGTGGTAATGAGGGTGAAGTGGGGTTTAAGTGGATGTCACGGTGGTGGAAAGGTGAAGTAGGGTGGTATAAGGTGATAAGGATTGGAGTTGGGTGAAGAAAGAAGATGGTGGGTGTAGTTTTATAGGTGGTAATGGAGGTTCAATTGAGATTGATGATGGTGATGGGTAGGTTGGTGGTGGGAATGGAGAAGGAGGCTGATTGTGAAGATGGCAAGGTGTGAGGGGTGATGGAGAAAGGTACATGTTCTAGGGTGTCCTCTCTTTTTAATTCGAAAACTTCAATGAAAATCTTCCAAAATGAAAATCAACAAGTGACTTTTTGGTCTTGAAAACCATGTGTCACCAATTTAGCAAGCTGTCATTTTTTTCCTTGTTTTGATTTCGATTTGTGTGAAACATATGTTAGTTTTACTTGAAACACTCAAAACCTTGTATCTTTCTTTTGAACTTTCATTACGTAGCAACTTGATTTCTGACTTTGTGATACCAAGACGTGGAATTGGGTAATTGAAGGTTTAAATTGGGCTCATCAAATGAACTAAAAATTTGAGAACTGTTCAGCCTATTAAATCTTGCAACTTGAAAAGCTAGCCTTCATTGTATGTGTTTGTGGAATGGTTGCTAAATAACTTCTTTTAGAATTGCATCTTAACCAAACTCGAAGATTTACAACATGAAAAACATCATTGATAAAATTTTGAGCGTGAACCATATACATCAATTCCTTGTTAAAATTATATGGACTTCATAAAATGAAGACCATCGTACCGTTAATTCCTTAAGAACTTTTGAACTTCATAAAAAATTTCAACTACCATCATCTCATTGAATAGGAGATAAGGAACCCATCGAAGTAGGTCGCACTTGCTTTAACAAGTGAGATAAAATCCATCAATTCGTTATAAAAATAATTTTGACTTCATGAAAAGAAGACCAACTCCTACCAAAACCAACAATTTGTATATTAGGCATAAAAGGCATCTCTCCCTAGCAGGCATACTAGCATGTAACCCTGAGCAGATCCTTAATCTAACTTCTAGCATACATATCATACAATAACACATATAATATATCAACATGTATGAGTATTTTGGGAATCGCTTACTTGAGCTCGGCTGATTTTGCATGCATTGCACACCCTTTTATTTGTAAAAATCTTTTTAGATTTTTTTTAAAGATTATTAATTCCTCAATTTGAGTTCAGACACACCCGAGAGTCTGCCTAAATCCCTCAAACCAAGACTCTAATACAAAATTGTAACATACCAAAAATACAAATATTTTTTTTCATTTTCAAGCCATCAATTCGTACATCAAACGTTCCAAAACTCAATCATGATAAGAAATTATCTCAATCATCATAGTAAAATAACAATCATCAATGCAGAAAATCATCAAGGGGATACTGTGCAATCAAGTTGGACCCTTCCCTTTGGAACTGGAAGTACTTGAAAATGTTTAAGCTACAAACCGTAAGCACAAAGCTTAGTGCGTTCCCCAAAATACCACATACCATACATATCATTGGGCCCAACCCACATATCGGGCCTCGTCTATCGTATAAACAGTCCCAACCCAACATACAAACGGGCCTATCCCAACATACAAACGGGCCCAACCCAACATATACACATGCTCAACCTAGCATACCGATGAAAGAGTTTCAAAGACAGCTAACATCCTACACAATACAGTGAGAAGACTCACCTTTCCGATGCAGTCAACAACTAATAGCTCTCATAGCTAACGAATGGGTCGTATACACCTCCTAATAAACCACACATGGTAAACCCTTAGTTTACCTTCTAAAACTATAAATTTGGATACAATAAATGATCAGGGTTTGGTTTTCTAACCTCTATTGAGTGAGTTTCATGGTTCTAATCTCAATCCAACTATCTCATTGGTGGATTTGATGATTTAGGTAAAAAGCTCCATGAACCCTAGAAATATGATTTAGGGATATTGCAATTGATGATAACATGGTATTTCATTCTATGACCTATATGATATTTGATAGCAACAAATCCAATTAGAATGCTTAAATTCATCAATGATGGTAGAATCAAGTATAAACATGGATTTGTATTAATTTTGGGGAAAATTGGAATGAAAACAATGAAATTCTTTGTATGTGAGCATTTGATGAGTATATGATACTCATAAACATGATTTGATACTAATAACATAATTTTAATGCAAAAACGTGAGGACTCGAATGATGCTTAGTTAAATTTATGGAATATTTGGTCATAATGGCATTTTGGGAAATATATGCAAAACTACATGGTGGTTGACATCTAAGAAGTGAATGACATTCATGAACATGAATTGAAACTCTAGATATGTTATTGGAACATTAACATGAAGGAATTCTAGTGAAGTTCTAGCTCTAGTGATTTTTTTACCTAAGGATAATTTAGGAACGTGGAATGAAATCGACAATTCCATAGTTGCATTAAGTACTTGCAATGAGATTAATTGTGGTTTTATGTACTTGACAACACCCAATGATGTATTAAATGATTTGGGAATAAGTCATATTGGTTAAAGCATGTTTTTGAGCAACTTGAGCTCTTAACACTTTCATTTGAGTGTTTGTAAACATTATGAACTTAGCATTTTTGTTGAGGACTTAATGAATTAAGTTGAATGTTTTGACATGATAAAATGCCATCTAGTAATGCTTGGAAACCTTTAAAAGTGTTACAAATGGTTACCTAAAAGACCAAAACCATCCAAGCAAGTGTAAGCCTCAAAAATTGAGTTTTGGGAGTGTTTGGGCTGCTATGGGACGTGACCCGCGTGGTTAGGCACACGACCCGCACAAAGGCATCAGGGTGCCCAGGTCGACCAAAATCTGAGTTTTAGTATTTTCCTCATAACTTTTGCATACGGACTCAGCTTTATGCGTGGTTTTCGCTTACGATCATATTTTTCATAAGGAATAGTTTAAAGCAATAAAAATTAGTAATGGAATCCTTGAGGGGTATTTTGGTCATTTTATTGATTTTCATCTACTTGATATATAGGTGATGTTTGATAGTGTTGCTTTAAAGAAAGGAACTAGAAGAGGACTAGCTAGCCTTCTTGTGATTGAGGTGAGTACGTGTTGGCATTTTACCACTTTGGGGTACATGACAAAATGGTTTTATGATAATGTAATGCAATACTTTGATATACGAAATGTTTTGAAATGAAAGTGTTAAATGTTTATGAAAAGAATGTTTGGAAAGTAAGAATGTCTTGGAAGAACTAATGTTTGATATGTGAAATGTGTATTTTCAAAGTATATCTTCCTAATAACCTAATAACCTATGATATTGTAAATGACGATATGAGTATTGTTAATGTGAAAAGTAAAAGCTAAGAAGAAAGTAAAAAGGGAAAAAAGTAAAGAAATAATGAAAGTTGCCCGACCCATGATGCCACATAAGAGGTCTATAAGAATCTATTGGGGTGTCGTCTCCCCTTCGCGAAGTAGATGTCCTAGTTAGCAAGACGCCTTCGTGGATTGATTTGTTATTTCCACATTAGTCTAGACTTGGGGGTACCCTAAGTATAAAAGTTGGCAACGGCTTAATACCGGAATTAGCCCTTGATAAAAGAGAAAGAAATGTAGAAAGATGTCTTTTGAAAAGAAATGAAAAGAAATGAAATGATATTTATGATGTGTATGAAAAGAGTTTTCCTTGAAGATGCTTGAAAATGTTTTATGGAAAATGTTTATGTTTTGCAAAGATGAAATTTTTTTGATGAAAATGTGATAAATGTTTTAGGTCACAGACCCACATAGCTCACAAGACATTATTGTATTACATATCTCTTTTAATTCCATGTATCTCAGGTTACAGTTAAGGAGAGAGGATGATAAATGAAAGTTAGAAGTCAAGAGATAGAGAATGGAATGGAACTTCTTAAGTTCCTTATTTATTTTATTGATGTAATTCTTATTTGTATGTTATGGTTTGTATGATGCTTAATGGGAACACCCAATGTTTGTAAATGTTATTGTGGGACCGGTTTTTGTTAAATGTGGGTTAATACCTGAAAAGATTTTAAAACCATAGCATTTTAAAGTTTGAAAATTTTAGGGTGTTACATGTTAGGTCAAAATGAAGGAAAATGGAACCACAAACACATGAATGTCTTCAAAACATAGCCAAACCTCATATCCAACATATATAACACTCAATCACCCATAAAATTGCCAACTTTAAGGAATCCTTCCATCCAAACTTCCACAAAATGAAGAAAAATGGACAAGGAGATTAGATATAGAAGCATGCAACATAAAGCTTTGATCTTGAACACCTATAATGGTCCAAAAATAGCTCAAAAGGAAACTCCAAGCTTGCCAAGAGGTTATCTGTACCACAAGGGCCTTCTTCTTCCTTCCAAAGGCACCAAAATACCAAGAGTAAGCTCACAAATGGAGAAAAAGGGTATTAGGGTTTGCTTCAAGATTCAAAAGGGTTATGAAAGTTGGAAATGATGCCCTAAATCTAAGATTAGGAGTTTAAATACGAAGGAAACCCTAAAAGATCATGGTCTTGGGCTGGAGCTTTAGTCATGTCGTGTCATCATTCCAGAAACATGTTTTTATATTTGGCACGTCACGTCGTGACCTCCCTATGGTCACGTCATGACATATGATTTTTGATGCGTGTATGTAGGGTTTGATTTCGAATAATTAGAATGCAACGGAATATTCAAGATTAAAAACAAGACGAGAACAAATAATTAACTTGCACAACAAGAAATAAAAAAGGATGGAAGTGATAAACAATCTAGACCTATAGATTGAGTATTGATGAAAGCAAATCAAGACCTATTGATTTGAGTTCGTATCAACCTAGAAAAAGTGATCTAGAATTGACAAAAGACGAGTAAGCAACTCAAAAGAAACAAAGTTCTTTACTTCGAAATTAGCAACACATCATACTATCAAATGTTCTTTAAGGGCTATTTATAGCCTTACAAGCTATAAAAAAATTAAGGCAACCCAAAAATAAAAGGAAACTTCAAAATAAAAAGAAACTGCCTTGCAAAGGCTTTTCACGCTAAAAATAAACCAAACATGCCTCTAGAACCTTCCAGTTAAACCGACATATGAAACCATGCAAACTCCATGCACACGTGACTCTTCGCATTCTGAACTTTTGCATGCGAAATCCACGACTAGCCGTTTGCAGTCACCTTCCCAAGCTTCGCATTCACAACGAATCTTCTGGGTTTCGCATCCACTAATCAACACTTGCAATGGGTTGTGATTGTTCACATCCATTCGCATCCGGTCGCATCCAACAAGTGACTTAGACAACGAAAGTTTGTGATTCACATTCGTATCATCCCCTCCCCCTTTTAAAGGAATTTTCCTCAATTCAGCTAATCCATCATCATCAAGATAAGGTGAAAGGTCTCGAACGTTGAATGTGACATGAACTCCATAGTCACTTGGAGGTTCAACCTTGTAGGCATTATCATTAACTCGTCCCACCACTTTGTAAGGACCTTCAACTCTTGGCATCAACTTGTTATTTCTTTACTTGTGAAACATTCCTTCCTCAAGTGCACCCACACTAAGTCTCCATCAGCAAATATTCAAGGCTTCTTGTTCTTATTCAACTTTTGTTTATAGTCTACATTCATAACTTCAATGCGATTACAAATCTTCTCATGTAATTTCATCATCGACTTCAACTTTGCTTCAACATCCTTATTAACTAATTCTTCTTTTGGCAACGAAATTAGATCTAAGGGGAGATATGGATTAACAACATAGATAACCTCGAATGACGAATATCCAGTTGTGAACATAGGAGATCGATTATAAGCAAACTTAGCATGTGTAAGCTTAACGTCCCAATCTTTCCGAGTCTCACTCACCAACCTTCGTAACAACGTTCCCAAAGTTCTATTCGTAACCTCCGTCTAACCATCCGTCAGTGGGTGATGAAAAGTACTGAACAATAGTTTCGTACCCACCTTCCTTCATAACATATTCCAAAAATAACTTAAAAACTTCGAATCTCGATCTGAAACAATATGCAAATGAACAATTTCCTTAAAGTATAAATAAGCCATGTTACTAACATCATCAATTTTGTTGCAAGCAACAAAATGAGCCATCTTGGAAAAACGATCCACCATTAACATAATTGCATCCTTACCCCTTTGAGTACAAGGAAAAGCAACCACAAACTCCATAGATACATCTTCCCAAGGATGATTAGGAACCAACAAAGGAGAGTACAACCCCAACTTGAACGGATTCTTGGCCATTTGACAAGTCACATATTTGTTCACAATGATGGTCACGTATCCTAACATCTTTGGCCAATAAAAATGTTCCTTTAGTGTCTCCAAAGTCTTGGTAATACCGAAGTGTCCATCCATCCATCCACCATGAGCTTCTCGCACCAATAGCTCAGGAATCGCATGCTTCGGGACACAAAGTCTATTGCCTTTGAAAAGGAAGCTCTATTGTAACATGAATTCACCTTCAGGTACACCTGCACATTTTAAAAACAAATCTTCAAAATCTATATCAGTCACATAATAAATTTTCAATGCCTCGAACCCCAACAATCGAGCATCCAAAATCACTAGCAAAGAATATCGCCTTGACAATGCATCAACCACCACATTGCTTTTTCCATCTTTATATTTGGACGGAAAGTGAAAAGATTGTAAAAACTCCACCCACTTGGCATGTCGTGTACTCAACTTCTGATGACCATTAATATACTTCAACGACTCGTGATCCGAGTGCAAAATAAAATGATTTGCACGTAAGTAATGGCTCCAATGATCCAACCCTCGAACAATGGCGTAAAACTCCTTATCATACATACAATAATTTAATCGAGCACCTCCAAGCTTTTCCGAAAAATAAGCGATAGGCTGCTTACCTTGAATGAGAACAAATCCTAATCCAATGCCACATCACAATATACCTCAAATGTTTGTGAAAAGCCAGGAAGTGCTAAGACCGGAGCAGCACACAATAACTCATTCACTCTCACAAAGGCCTTCTGAGCATCCTCCTCCATGCGAAAGCTCCTTTCTTAAAAAACCTATGATCGGACTCATAATGGTGCTAAAGTCGCGAATGAACCTCCTATAAAACGAAGCAGGTCCATGAAACGACCGGACTTCTAAAACAGTAGTAGGAGTAGGTCACGACTTAATTGCTTCAATCTTGGATTGATCCACCAAAACGTAATCTTTGGAAACAACATAACCCATGAAAATCACTCTTGAAGGGTTTTGAGAAATCTAACACTCCTATGGTGTACATGCAACCCTATAAACCTTGGATCTACGTTTTCTCTATTATACATGCAAATATTCAATATTCCAAGGTTTCATCCTAACTAGCATAATATGGAGCAACTATACTACAAAAGCCTAGTTAGATGACTTGCCTTTTGATGTAGCTTGAAGTCTTGAACTTTAAGAGCTTAGCCCCAATATGGTGGAAGCCTCAAGTGGAATCACAAATCACCAAAACCACCTTGAAAAACTTGAGAGAATAGCAAGCACTTCTAGAAATCGGCCCACTCTTGTATCCTCACACACTAGTGCCATTTCATGTGCCAAAGACCTCTTTATATAGTATGGAGAATTAGGGTTTCATCCATGTGAACCCTAATACCCATGACCTTTCATTTCCATAGGATCCATGGGTTAAAAACTGCATGGACTATCCATGCAAGCTTAGCCCAACCTAAATGAACTTGGCCCATGCTATATATATAAGAGTCCATATTTAATTAGTTCCTTTTGATCACTAAATTAATTCTAAATTAATACTTGATCAATACTAATTAAATAATATGATTTCATATTAATATATTAGAACTTATAATATATTAATATAAATCATAAACATACTATTCTCAAAAGACCATCCATATAAATTGTTCAGGTGAAGTGCAACCCAAATGGACCATGCCGGGTCGGGTCGAGTACATACCAATAATAGTTATGGGCTTAGACATCTAATCCAACAACTCTCTCCTCCAAGAACGAACATTTTTCATTCTTTCCATAAAGCTTTTGTGTTCTAAGAGTCTCTAACACCTTTCGTAAATGCACCATATGATCTTCTTTGCTTTTGTTATATACCAATATATCATCAAGGTATACAACTATGAATCTCCCAAGAAAAGACTTAAATACTTCGTTCATCAACCTCATGAAAGTACTAGGCGCATTCGTAATACCAAACAACATCACCGTCCATTCTTACAACCCATGCTTGGTATTCAAGGCTGTCTTCCATTCACCACCTTCTCTCATGCGAATCTGATGATATCCACTCACAAGTCAATCTTCATAAACACCACTGACCCATGCAATTCGTCCAACATGTTGTCAAGTCTTGGAATGGGAAACCTATACTTGATTGTTATATTATTCACCACCCGGCTATCCACACACATACGACAAGTTCCATCCTTCTTAGGCACAAGTAAAATCGGAACGAATCAAGGACTAAGGCTCTCATGAACATAGCCTTTGTTCATCAACTCATTAATTTGCTTCTGCAACTCCATCGTTTCCTCTAGATTGCAATGACAGACCGCCTTGTTTGGCAAGGAAGCACCTGGAACGAGATCGATCTGATGTTCAATACCACGGATTAGTGGTAAACCCGGTGGTAGGTCGGCTGGAAACACATCATTATTTCATTATCCAACATAATCAAGCTTTGTTTTTTGTTGTCCATTGATAGCACCGTTGTAGAAGACATAAGTGACAACACATATTTTTTGTCATTTTGCTTCAGCTCATACTCATTACTTCTTCCCCTATGTACTATATCCTTATCGAACTGCCAAGGACGTCCCAATAGAATATGGCAAGCATCCATTGGAATAACATCACATAAAATCTCATCCTTGTATGACCCCATTGTTAAACCAACTCGAACTTGCTTTGTCACCTTCACTTTATTTCCATCGTCTAACCAATGAAGTGCGTATGGTTTAGGATGGGTTGCCGTGACTAAACCCAACTTTGTAACCATCTCACTTGAAGCCACGTTCGTATAACTACCACCATCGATGATCAAGCTACACAATCGATTATTCACGTGACATTTAGTGTGAAAAGTTGATCCCTCTGATTGCTATCAACATGATCCACTTGAGTTTGTAAAGCCCTAAGGAACATAATCGTATCGCACTTTGGGGCTTCATATTTCTCTTCCTCCTCTTCTCCTTCACAAACTTCCTCAGAAACAAAAGTATCATTAAAACCGATTCTTCTTTAAATAGCTCATCCAGGATCGCACCAACTTCTCTAAGCGTCACTACTCTTCTGTTTGGATATGCATTCTGATAGTGTCTAAACCCTTGACACTTAAAGCAACGAACCTTAGACATACTCGTTTCTTTGTTCACATTGCTTATCTTTGGAGTCGCAACGGGACTGTTCACAACGGCAGGGGTAGTTGTCGCTTTCGCGTTCGCTTCTGACTTCACCCAAGGCGGGGGTTTATCCGTTATTCCACCAGAACTTCCCATATACTTTGCCTTCCCTTGCGATTATGCCTTCAAACTGAGACTATAAAGCGCGTCAAAATCAAAACAATGATAAAGTTCCACAATACTTGCTATATTGTAATTCAACCCACTAGTAAACATTCCATCTTTTGTTCTTCAGACTCCTCAACATCTCCCAGCAACGTTAGTTTCTTGGACTCATTGATGTATTCGCCCACACTTAGCTTTCCTTGCTTCAAATATGGCATCTTCTTATGGGTGGTCGATCTATGATGAGTAGGAGCATATCTCTTTCAAAGTTTCTGCTTCAAAGTCTCCCAAGAAGTAATCTTTTCTTTTTCTTTCACGAGCCCTTTTACTCTTCAAACCTTCATACCACAGCGATGCTCCTCCACTCAAATTAAGAACCACATACTTACATCACTTATCATCATCCAACTCCTTAAACTCAAAGATCCGATCGATCTTTCTTTCCTAATCCAAGTAAACTTCAGTATCAGCACCACCAACGAACTTAGGCAACTCATGCACCTTGCATTCTTCAGCAACCCTAAACGGTCCACGCCTAGGCTGCCGCCTTTCTCCACCATCTTGCAAACCACGCAAGGCGTTAATGAAATTTGGATCATCAACATTCATGGTTTCTTGATGCGACTTCCAAAACACCAACAACAAGATCTAGCAATCGAACAAAATCGGACACACGCGTTAGGAAAAATCGAAATTTGACGCTCTGATACCACTTATGATGCGTGTATGGAGGGATTGATTTCGAATAATTAGAATGCATCGGAATATTCAAGATTAAAGACAATAACACGCGAACAAATAACTAACTTGTGCAAAAAGAAATAAAAAAGAATTGAAGTGATAAATAATCTAGACCTATAGATTGAGTATCGATGAAAACAAATCAAGACCTATTGATTTGAGTTCGTATCAATCTATAAAATGCGATCTAGAATGGAAAAAGACGAGTTAGCAACTCAAAATAAACAAAGTTATTTATTTCGAAATTAGCAAGACATCATATTATCAAATGTTTTACTAAGGACTATTTATAGCCTTACAAGCTATAAAAAAAATAAAGTAACCCAAAAATAAAAGGAAACTTCAAAATAAAAAAGAAACTATCTTGCAAAGGCTTATTCACGCTAAAAAAAAACCAAACACACCTCTAGAACCTTCCAGTTAAACCGACATATGAAACCATGCAAACTCCATGCACACGTGACTCTTCGCATTCTGAACTTTCGCATCCGAAAACCAAGACTAGTCGTTCGCATTCACCTTCCCAAGCTTCGCATTCACAATGAATCTTTCGGGTTTCGCATCCACTACTCAACACTTGCAATGGGTTGCGATCGTTCGCATCCATTCGCATCCAACAAGTGACTTAGACAACGAAAGGTTGTGATTCACATTCACATCAATTTTTCCTAAAAATCATGCCTTTGACTCCTTTATGCCATACGCTGATCCATTTTTGGAGACGGGTGTTACACCTGACATCAACATAAGACAAATTACACAAAAGTCCATTCTCTAAGTATAATCTCAAAAACTACATTAGCTCTAAAAGATAGAGAATATCGGAAACAACAACCTCAGACAAAGCTTATCTTGAAAACTTGGCTTGACTCAGATAGACTAAGGATCACTTTCTTATACTAACAATAACAAATTGATTCTTATACATATAAATCAAACATATTATTAACAATGAAAGAAATTAAATCATTTAATATTTTATACAAAAAAAATAAATTTCATGAATGGTCTCTATGGTTTGGGGTAATTTATGTGTTTGGTCCCTAACTTATTTTTTTTAACGTGGACCATCCCTATAGTTTGGTTTTGTTTCGGATTTAGTCAATAACATACATAAAATGACTGTTATACCCTTGTGTATTTCCTTTTTAATTTTTTATTATTTATTTATCATTGTTAAAAAAAGAAAAAAGAAAATGAAAATGAACACCACACCACACTCCCCATCATATCTAATTCACCACATACACTTTCTTTTTCTATTTCTATATATCTCTACTCCATCTCCATTACCGATCATTATTTCATCTAATTCCAATTTCTTGAATCTACTTAAAACTATTGATAACAACAATTTAAACAAATCCATATGTTTGAAGTTTTTTTTTAATCTTCGCTAAATGATGATGAAGTTCCAGCAAGCTTTAGATAAAAAAAACGCTAGCTCCTTGAAACCCATAACCGTAACCAAGTATGGTTGCAGCTACCGTCATTCTCCACCAGAAACGGACAACCCCCGCCGTCGATCTGCACCCTCCATCCACCATCGCTCGAGTTTTGCACCATCTACCACCATTGTGCGCTTTTCGCCATCATTTATCTACACCCACTTATCCACAATTAAATCGAATTCTTAAGATGAGAGCTCTGATTTATCTCTTTAGATTCCTTATTTACCCCGAAAGCAAGTTTCATCTAAACAATCGACTACAATTTTGGTTACAACTGAGTCGTAGGACGTGAATAAGTGGGGAGTTTATCTTATAATCCTTTTGATTTTGGCTCAAGGGTTTTAATACGACATGGTTCTTGGATTTTTTTGTCATGTTGTTTTTTTACTTGTAATTCAAGATTTTTGCTTTTCATTTTGGTTTCAGTATCAGTTTTGGTTTATGCAAATTTAGTTTCTGATATATATATATATATATATATATATATATATATATATATATATATATATATATATATATATATATATATATATATATATGGTGAGGTTCAATAGAGAACCATAATTAACCAAGGAACCAATCGTGAGCGTCAGAAATCATAATGATCAACGGTCAAGGAAATAGATGTACACTTTTACATTGGACGCCCACACCAGATTATACCAAAAAATCCACCATTTACAAAAACCCACCACTTTTTTTCGTTTAAAATTTTTTTTAGGCCATGTTTTTTATCGAAAAAAAAAACCGAATATACCGTTGTTCACGATTTTTCGTTCTCTTTCCATAGAGATCCATGATCATATATAAAAAACGAACTTTTTTTTTCGAAAAAAACTCACTTCATTTTCTTTGATGAAAAAAGTTAAGGTCTATTTTTTTATAGAAAAAAATTAATAAATATATCAAAATTCATAATTTTTGTACTTTTTAAACATAGATTTATATTCACGTTAAAAAAAAAATTTTAAAAAAAACAAAAAAAAATGATATTTTAGTTCAGATTCACATTGTGAACCTGCTCAGATTCATATTGTAAACTTGTTCAGATTCACATTGTGAACCTCATCAGATTCACAGTGTGCGTAATAATAAGTCAGATTCACAGTGTGAATCTGAACTGATCGGAGCTTTTTCACATTGTGAATGTTAAAATTTGAAATATTTACAGTTTAGATTCACAGTGTGAATCTATACTGATCGAGGTTTTTTTTTGTGAACCTTCTCAGATTCACAGTGTGCATAATAGTAATTCAGATTCACAATGTGAATCTGAACTGTTCGAGATTTTTCATATTGTGAATGTTAAAAATTGAAATATTTACAGTTTAGATTCACAGTGTGAATCTACACTATTCGAGGTTTTTTTTTTAATCGGTGTTGATGTTTATTAATAGAGTACAAAAAATTAATATTTTTTGTATAATTAGTTTTTTTTATAAAAATAAACTTAAATATTGAAAAAACTAAGAAAATTAAGTGGGTTTTTTTCGGAAAAAAAAAGTTCGTTTTTTATATATCATCATGGATCTCTATGGAAAGAGGACGAAAAAACGTGAACAACGGTATATTCGGTTTTTTTTTCGATAAAAAACTTGGCCTAAAACAAATTTTAAATGAAAAAAAGGAAATGAGTTTTGTTATAATCCGGTACATATGCGTCCATTATAAAAGTTTACAACCCTTCCTTTTGCCGTTGATCGCTTTAAATTCCGACGCTTTGTATTGGTTCCTTGGTTCCTTGATTAATAATGGTTATCTATTGATTTTTCCATATATATATATATATATATATATATATATATATATATATATATATATATATATATATATATATATATATATATATATATATCATTACCTATATGTTAAAGGTTTGAACTTTGGTCCACGTAGACTATTACTTCCCTCCACCAATCGAAAGGTTTCTGGGCGGCCTCTTTTAACGTATTTGGAGGTCAGAACCTTTGTTGCCTGTCTCAAGCGAGGTGTTGTTGATTCACATTCCCATCTTGTCGGTGGTGTATCCGGAAAGCTGCTTGCCACCTACTGCTTTATTTGAAGCGCAGATGCAACGTGCCCTCTCCGCTTATGCTTCCTTGTCGAGTCACCCTCTATTAAAGACCTCCAGTCGCCACCTCATGATGTGGTTTTGAAGGATCGATATTGAATTCAATATATACCGGCTTCATCTCCTTTTGCTTTCCGTAAGTCGTTTCAACCTCGAATCAAAACTACAAGATTGGGGAATTTTTGTTTTGTCTGTTCAATGTTTCTTCTTTGAATCGTTTACTGCCACCTATTGTAACATCATCGTTTCATCCAGGTATAGTGTTTACCTATTTTCTTTTATTTGTTGAATCAAATTGTCAAAAAAATACAGCCTCCTGCTAATTTGAAGAACACGAAGATGCCTTGTACTGGGGTGACGAATCTGTAAATTTGTGCTCCAATCATCGATATATATATACCACGTCCTTTCTCAGGGATAGCTGGGGTGAAGTTTTCATCTATCGGTTGTATAAGATATGTGGGATTTCAAATTTTCATGTCGCTAGCTTGGACTTTTCTTTGGTCCACCACATGTTCGATGAAATGCTTAAGAGAATAATATTGGCCTCAACCTGATCACAATGAATCCAATTTTAAGTCTTGACTTGAGGTATATCCACATGGTGGAAACTAGAAAAGTGAACGTGGTGTACTGCGTTCAAACATTTCCCCAGCTAAACACTTCCTACCTACTATCCTTCTCTGTTGATTGCAGCTCACATTTGGGGTTTTCATTAAAATTAGTTTTCCCAGTATCATCTGTTATTCAGATTGACTTTTTATTTGATGGGTCTTATTGTAGAGTCAACTCAGGGGCTATTTTGAAGGATATTGAATTCAATATATACCGGCTTCGTCTCCTTTTGCCATACTGAAGTAATCGAATTTATTCTCAGCTTGCCAACTGTTTCTTCTTTCATTTGTTTATTACCACATGTTGTAACGACAACACTTCATCGAGGTATAGTGTTCAACTATATTCTTTTATTTCTTGAATCAAATTGTAAAAAACAACCCTAACCTCCTTCTAATTTGAAGAACACGAAGATGCCTTATGTATGGTCATGGATTTATTACAGGTGTGAAATTATACAGGTTGAAATTGTATCCTTCTTGATTTATCAATCAGTTTCTATATCTCCTTCTTCTCCTCTTTCTCATGAAGGTACTCATTTAATTTACATTTTTTCATTTTGAACTTTTGAATTTTACTTAAGAGTTGGATTTGTGTATTGCTTTGTGACCGACAATATACAATAATTATTTGTACTAAATAGATGAGTTTTGAGTTGCTTTTTTTTCAGTTTAATTTACTTTCACAATCACCTATTTCAATTAAATTTATTTATTTTTGTCTATATACTTTAATATTTTTTCCAATTTTTGGTACCAAATAAATTTGGCCTTTATTTTTATTTTACCTATTTTCTTTGCTTAGTTCCTCCAATAAAGAGAACTGTGCCGGCAGTTTTAACATATATGTCGATATAGTTTATTTTTTTCCAATTTTCGGTCCGATTGATGCCTCTTTTTGTGGTCCTTTTTTTCAATTTTCTCTTTAATCAATTTATTTTATTTATCATCCTTACTTTTCTTTTATTCTTACGTACTAAATTTTGGCTTTACCTGGTGTTTATCCCAAACAATTTTCTTCCCCCACAAGTAATTTTGGATATTTGTAGTTACACCGCCTTTACTCATGCTACGTGTTGCCGCTGTATGTTGTATAGGGTATGGTCCAATTAAAGTAACCGGTTTATCTTTTTGCCCAATTAAATCAATTGGTATTCATTGTTTTAGATATTTATTTATTTGTTGGTTTTTTTTACTTTTCACATTACGAGAGCTTCCTTTCATATTCTTCTTAGATCTGCGTACTTATTCTGAGGGTTTATAAGGGTTCGAATTACTTGTGCAGTTTTTTACACATGCTGATTAGGTGGACCTAAGGTAAGAAGTATTATTATGTTTCTTCTTTTACCCTGATTTCAAATGGTTTCGTTATTATTTTTACAAAGAATGGTATCTGATTTGCTAAAGGTCTATACAAATTTCTTATTCTAATGGGTTATGCTATTTTTTTGGTTAGTAATATTTGTTTTGTTGCTTATATTCTCCTTAAAATTTTCATTTTTTTTCTTGTAGATTATCGTCTTCAGGCTTATCTTATGATCAGGTGTTGCCTTCTTTTCATCTGAAATGTCTTCAAATATGTTATTATTAGTTACAGATGATGACTGTTTAGTTTCTTATTGCATATCTATATTCATCTGTTCTTTCTCATTGAAAAGGTTGATAAATCTATCATGAAGGATGTTCAGCCTTCTTTGGATTTTGAGGATAGGAAAGCTTATAGGAAACGTGCTATTTTAAGATGGAAACAGCAAAGAGTTGAACGGAAAAAAAAATTACATAAGGAAATCTATTTCAAAGCAAGAAAATCGTAAAAATAAGCATAATATTGCTGGTCATGCAACAGGTAGAGCTCTATTAAAGTTCGTTCCTGTTGTTGCTGATATCTTACCTTACGTTCCTGACTGTCATCATTGTGGTGCTTTAAAGTTCTATTCAGAAACATCGGGTTTTTGCTGTTTAGATGGCAGTGTTGTCTTGTATAGTAATCATCTTCCAATAGTCATGATTGAACTTCTAACTTCAGACTGTCACGAAGCAAAGGTTTTTAGAACATATATTAGAACATATAATAACCATTTCGCTTTTACATCCTTAGGTGTTACATCTAATCCTAATTTCAATAAGAGAGACAGTGGGATTTATACTTTTAGAGTTCAAGGTCAGATGTATCATTTTATAAATGGTTTATACTCTGAGAATGACCGGCATAAAAATCTGCAATTATATATTCATGATACTGAACATGAGATCCAAAATAGGTTAATGGTTTGTCCAGTGATATGTGAAACTCTGGTTCAGAAGTGTATAAAATATCTTCAACATAATCCATACGCTTATTTTTTCCGCAGTTTGAAGAATATTGGAGACTTGGATACTTATAAGATTGTTCTTAAAACTGTTGTTGTTCAAGACCAAAGAGTCTATAATAAACCCGATGTGTCACAGGTTGCTGCAATTTGGGTAGACGGTGAAGATAATGGGGAGTGTGGTCCAAGAGATATCCGAGTTACAACCCATGAAGCTGACTCTAGAAATATAAAGTATTTTTATGGCTGTTATGATCCTCTGCAGTATCCTTTAATGTTTCCTTTAGGAGAACTAGGCTGGCATCAAGGTATTTTAAAAAAAAATAAAACAACCCCAGTTAGAAAGCAGGGTTTGCATTCGGCTGCAGAAAAACTTATTGCTCCTGGTAGTATAGCGCGTGCGGATGACTTATTAAAGATGGAAGAAACTGGTAACATACTTACTTTTTCTATTTTTATATTTTTTTGGGCTAACTTTATTGTGCTTTACTTCTTTTCTCTTTTTATACAGTGCTTGGAAGAAAAGCAGATAACCCCAGGGTTGTATCTGTTAGAGAGTATTATGCTTATAAGCTTCAGATAAGGCATAATGACACAACTTTTTTACTCTATTTTGGTAGATTACTACAACAATATATAGTTGACAGCTACGTTAAATTAGAAACGCAAAGACTAGATTTTTTTAGGACACAGCAGGAAGAAATAAGACAAGAATTCTTGCAAGGAGTTGTGGATGCAATGGCAAAAGGGGAAACAGATGGTTCTGCTATTGGTAGAAGAATAGTATTACCTTCTAATTTTATTGGTGGCCCTAGAAACATGAGACAAAAATATGTAGATGCAATGGCCTTGGTACAAAAGTTCGGTAAGCCTGATATTTTTTTAACTATGACATGCAATCCTAATTGGCCTGAAATAAAAGAAAATCTTAAACCATATGAAGAAGGCCAAAATAGAGCTGATTTGATTGTTAGAGTTTTTCATGCTAAAGTAGAACAACTTAAACATGAACTTTTCAAGAATAACATTTTCGGCGAAATTTGTGCTTACACTTACGTTATAGAATTCCAGAAAAGAGGACTTCCACATGCACATTTTTTGCTTATCTTAGAAAGTAACTGTAAAATGCATACACCTGAAGACTTTGACAAAATTGTTTCTGCTGAAATACCATCACAAAGTGCAAATCCTCATTTGTTTAGGATGGTTGTTCAACATATGATTCATGGTCCATGTGGCTCTTTAAATCCTTTTAACGTATGTATGAAAAAGAAGGGTTCTTGTAAAAATCTTTACCCAAAAGACTTTTCTTCTCACACTATTCAGACAGACGATGCATATCCTATATATCGTAGACGTAACGATGGGTCTGAAGTGAAAGTCAGAGGTGCTATTCTTAATAATAAATGGGTTGTTCCGTATAATGCCTATTTGCTTTGTAAATTTAACTGTCACATTAATATAGAAATTTGTTCATCAATAAAGGCTGTGAAGTATATATATAAGTATATTTGTAAAGGTTCTGACAAGATAAGCTTTAATATTTCTCCAGTTACAAACTCTGTCCTTATAAATGAGATTAATGAGTATCAATCAGGTCGATGGGTCTCTCCTCCTGAAGGTGCATGGAGAATTTTTAAATTTCCTTTGGGTGAAATGAAACCAGCTGTTATTCATTTGCCCTTGCATTTAGAAAACTATCAGCCTTTGACATTCAAACGTAAATCAACTTTGGTTAATATTCTGAGTAACTCTGGTAAAAGAAAAACTATGTTGACTGAATTTTTTGTTGAAAATGATACAGGAATTTTAGCAAAAAAGCTTAAGCTCACATACAATCAGTTTCCTGATCATTTTGTTTGGAAGGGGGATAAAAATATGTGGTCACCACGGCAAATAGGTGACTCAATTGGTCGTATTGTGATTGCCCATCCAACCGAAGGCGAAAGGTATTATCTTAGAATTCTTTTGTCTAGTGTTCGCTGTCCAAAATCGTTTGCTGATTTAAAAATGATTAACGGGGTAACTGTTGCTACCTTTAGAGAATCTGCTTTGTTACGTGGTTATTTACTTGACGATGCTACTCAACAAGTATGTATGCAAGAAGCTTCTACTTTTCATATGCCATATGAGTTGAGAAGGCTTTTTGCTTCACTTTTGGTTTTTACCTGTCCAAATAGTCCGCGCAAGTTGTGGTTATTATTTGAAGATGCAATGATGGAAGACATTTTACGCCACCACAAAGAGACACGCAAAGAATCTAATGCCCGTGCATTTAAAGAGATTGATTGTTTTCTGCAGTCAATGGGAAGACATCTTCACCAGTTTGATGTTCTACCCCAAAATTCATTTGATCGTTTAATGGAAGACGACACTAGAGAGATTAAAACAGAAAAAAGTATTGTTGTTTCCGCTGAAGATTTGGCTGCAATATATACTCTTAATAGAGAACAGAAGGTTGCTTTTGAAATGATAATGGATGCAGTTAGCTGTAATAAACCTGCTTGTTTCTTTATCGATGGTCCAGGTGGCACTGGCAAAACATTCTTATACAGAGCTTTATTGGCTAAAATTAGATCTGAAGGTCATGTTGCTTTGGCTACAGCTACATCAGGTATTGCAACATCGTTATTGCCCGGTGGCAGAACAGCCCATTCACGTTTTAAAATACCTTTGGATGCGGCTGAAGGGTTTGTATGTAATGTTAGTAAACAAAGCTCTTTAGCAGTGTTGATTATGATTTGTAAGTTGATTATATGGGATGAGGCTCCAACAGCAAAGAAATCTGCAATTGAATCCTTCGATAGTCTACTTAGAGATATAATGGACTGTTCAGCTACTTTTGGTGGTAAAGTTGTTGTTCTTGATGGTGATTTTAGACAAACTCTTCCTGTTGTTAGGCTAGGAAGTAAAACACAAACTATTTCTGCTTGTTTAACTAATTCTTATTTATGGCAATCTCTTACCCATTTGCAGCTAACAGAAAACATGCGAGCTCTATTGGATCCTTTTTTTTCAAGTTTCCTTTTGGCACTTGGTAATGGTGTAGGAACTCTTACAGACGATGCAGTTGTTTCTCTGCCATCATCAATGCTCATTCAGGGTTGTAATGATGTTAACGGTTTGGAAGCTCTTATCAAATATGTTTATCCTAACATTTTTGTTACTCCTGCCACTTGTAATCGTGCTATTCTAACAACTAAAAATACTTTTGTAGATGAGATTAATGATACTTTGATATACAAGTTGCCTGGAGAAGAGATTGAATATTTTAGTCTTGATGAGACTATTGATCCAAATGATCAGGCCCAGTATGAGGATTTACTTCATTCCTTAACACCAAATGGTATGCCACCTCATAAACTTGTTCTTAAGTATAATGCTCCAATTATTTTGTTGAGGAACATGAACCCGTTTGAAGGTTTATGTAATGGTACTAGACTTTTCTGTAAAGATTTTCAAAGGAATGTTATACGTGCAGAGATAAGCTATGGAGAATTTGCTGGAAAAGAGGTTTTGCTTCATAGAATTCCATTACAGCCACCAACAGGAGAACAATATACAGTTCCATTTAAAAGATTTCAGTTCCCAATTAGATTGTGTTTTGCAATGACCATTAACAAAGCGCAAGGTCAAACACTTGATTATGTTGGCATTTACTTGAAAGAACCTGTTTTCTCTCACGGTCAGTTGTATATAGCACTTTCGAGAGCAAAAAGTTTAAACAGTATTAAGGTTTTTATAACCGGATCTGCATATGGTAGCTCAAATAATATAACAACTAAGAATATCGTCTATAAAGAGATTTTACAACATGCTCATCAACTGTCAACGTACGTACTTTTCCTACAACTTCCTCTTATTTTTCTTTTATTCATATACCCATTTAATATTCTTTTTACAACAGGTAGCTGTTAATCTCTGCAACTAAAACACAGGATGCATGGTATTTCATTGCTTTTCAATGAAAAAGGTCAGCTACCTTTTATCAATCGATTTGAATATAAGATAATTTTTTGTAAACATCTTTGTATTCACATTTTACGATATCCTTAATCTTTACTCTATTTCTCCGTTCAGTTTTATTAAACATCTTTACATAGTATCTTTTAGGATCTCCCTCGGTTTCATGTTTTACAAAAACAATTAACCTTATTGAAATCAATTTGAACATGACAGTCTTTCTTGCTTTGCATGTGAATATATATGTGTTTACTTTCTTACAGGCTGTAATCTACTCACACAGTATCGAAACCACACCCCTCTGGAACAGTATTCAATCAGGAAGTGACAAAACTTCACCAACAAGATGAAATCTAAACATTAGATCAGGAGATTAGGTAGACTATATCATATATTTAAATATGTAAATCTTCTAATGTTATGTAACATTTTAAAATTAGAATGGGGTATATTTGTTATGTATTGATGCCTATTAATTTTTTGTTTTTAAAGAATGTTTTGTTTATGTGTATTTTAGATTATTGGATATCTTACTCTTAGCATAGGGTTGTATGTTCTGAAAATTAAATTTTTTTTTATCAGGCAAAAATTTATTAGACTTCTCTCACATTTGAATTTGAACTATAGGCCGTGTATATTTATTTGGTAACTTTAATATTTGCAGTCATATGACAAAATTTTTCTTTATTTAAAATTAAGTTTAAACTTTTACTTTACAACGGATTTTCTTTCCTATATTCCTATTTACAATTTTAGAGGAATTTTTTCATTTATCGTAATAATAATCCGTTTACCATCATTTAGAGTTTAGGGGCCCAATTGTATGTTTTTTAATGGGTATTGTAAAACGATTTCTGTAAATTTTCTACACTTATTTATTCACGATTTAGGAGCCAACTTAGAGTTTCTAAAATCCCACCTCATAAGTATAACGATGGGGGAAACAGAGGTATTCTCATCTCAATAGATTATTGTTCACACCTGCCATCTCCACATAATTCTGATTTACTAGGTCGCACGTGGCCACTATTATTGTTCATGATGTCTGTTTAGATAGACAGAAAATGCAAAAATTGATCTATTTTCTTTCAGTGTTTTTGTCCTTATGACGTATCTTATGTGTTGGTTTATCAAATCTGATGACACGCAGTCAAAGACAATTCCAATTACATGATCTATTTAGATAAGTATAAACAATCTATCAGTCATACCTTTGTTTTCGATGTGCTGTTAGCCAACAACATCTGTTATTTTTTATTACTTCAGATATTTACACGTGGATTTTTAATTTCTAAATTTTACACGTAATAATTTTTTACCTTATATATTTACTGTTATTGTTGATCAATTTCTTAAGAAGAAAATCTGTACATGTTTGATCCGGTAAGTTTACCTAATTGTTATCAAGAGTCGTTCTCCATTTTTTTCATTTTATTAATTTACCTACATGCCTCTTGACAATTTTTACAAATTTTTATGTTGCAGTTAAAGAAACATGTCTACACAGCTTACTCCGATTATGGAAATCAATCAGGCAACTCACAACCGGTGGACAACCCTTGTACAAATCTTAGAATGTCAGCACGTTTTGCAAACTAAAAAAGGGTCTTCTTACAAACGACTGATGTTAACAGATTCTGAAGGCTTAAAGTTCACAACAATTATTTACAGTGAGAATTTACATTACTATGCAAGAACATTCACACAATACAGGAGGTATCGCATCTCAAATGCATTTGTCATCCCATGTGATCCAAGATATGCAGTTAGCTTTTATGAATTTTCATGGGTGCTCAATAAGCGAACGCTTGTACAAGAACATCCTGATCGCAATCCGGTGAATTTACCTTGTACTTTTGAATTCACTCCATTTACGAGGCTCCATGAACATGCTGAATCAGACCATCTTCAAAGTAAAATACCTTTTCTACTTACCTAACATATATTTTTTTTAATTATCAACTATATATATATTTGTATTATGTAGATGTCAGAGGCATCGTTGTGCGATGTTTGCCCAGTTATGAAGAAGGTTTTGACCTTGTTAGTCGGAGAGATGTGATTATCATCAACGAAGAGTATAAAATTCTTATCACACAATAATCTATTACCTATTACTTATATACATTACTTTGATTACATTACAATTTTCTTTTATAGAAAACTGCCTTTGGTGATCACTCTGTGGAACCAATTCGATGAACATGAGGGTAATATGTTGCAGTCAATGCAAGGCCCACCCCCTTTGTTCTTTGGACTGAGGCTGAAAGTCACAACTTTTAACTGTAATTTATTTACCTTTTTACTAAATATTATTTTTTTTATTATAACAATAAAACCTCATTTATTGTACTGATTACAAAAAAATGGAAACAGCCATCTCTTTAACAACGAAGCCAAATTCAGGTTTGCTTATCAATCCACCGGTTAGTGACAACTTGCAATTACGCACCTGGTATTACTTATGCTATTCATACCATATTTTTTTCTTCAAATTATTAAATAACTTCCATTTTTATTTATCTTCCTTTATACACTATTACATCTATCTGACAAAATTAGGTACAATAACAACCGCAAGGAAATAAATGACTTGCTCAAACTACCGAAGAAACTATTTCCTTCTACCATATCCAGCTGAAACAAACATATCTTCTATTCTTTCTGCAACTTCACGTTTCGACACTGTAAGCTATTTTTCGACTTTAAAAAAATTCATTTTTACAATTATGTTTCATATGTAATTTGTTTCAGCTACACTTACATTACATATAAAATAGATGAAAACTGCTTGGGTGAAAGGCACCCTGAGTCTTCCTGAACAAGAACATAACTTATCATACACTGCCTGTTCCAATTGCTTCAAGTCTATAGAAGCCGACACAACTTGGATTGTTACCTGTCCTTCTTGTCACATCGAATCAGAAATTCAACAGATGTAAGCATGAATGTTCTTTTACTCACTTCTTAAAATATTTTTTTCTTACCTATTAAATTTCCTTTAGGTCAAGGTTAACTGTTTTGATTGCCGATGAAAGTGGAGTGATGAAAGCAAATTTACACACACCTGAAGTTGAAAAGTTTATACCTTTCTCTCCAAAAGATGTGCAAATCAGTGAAGAAACTGTAAATACACATTTTATCTAACCTTGTAAAACATGTCAGGTTATAATTATATAAATTCTTTTTAACATTTGTTAATGTGTAATAGGGTGAGACTCTATGCAATTCCATTGCCATTGCAATCAACTCTGTTTATATTGTTGCTTTCGTTCGTGCATACGAAGTGCATTTTCAAGGAACAACAGACATCAAAGTGAATATTGTTAAAGCTTACAAAGTAAATGATCCTGCTGCTGTGTCAAATGAGTCTGATAACATGGTCCATAGATCAAACATCGGTGAAGGTACATCAACAACCAAAAATGTGTCTTCTGTTGCAGCCACAGTTCCTTTGCCATCGGCTGCTGAAATTGAAAAACCTGTTGAAGTTAAGAATTCAAAGCAAGTTCCTGTCACATGCTTGCTTCCAAAGAATAAGCCAGAACCAATTCTAATGACAAAACATCTTCTTCCAGAAATTCCACGTTCCAGCTCCTCTCCATTTGAACAAAAAGTTTCTGAATCAGTCCCACCTTTAGCACTTCCTGTGAAAGAAGATGTTCTTCGGGCAAGCAATCCAAGGCCCTCTAAAAAAACAAAGTAACTGTGGTTTGTTAAAAGATGGTAAATATCCTCTACATATCTTTTGCGAATAGAATATAGAGGTCTATTCGGTATGTAAATAGTATCTTTTGCGAATAGATTCGGTTATTCGGTATGTAAATACTATGTAACTGCAGTTGATAGCCATCTTTGTATGGTTTCTTTTGGCGTATAGATCATTAAAATCTACTGTATATACACTTTCAAGTTTTCCATATAGTATCTATTGTACATATACTTTCAAGTTTTTATATGAAAAATGGAACTACAGTCTACTTTTTATTATGAAATTTGCATACTTCAATTACTACTTTATAGTTACTTTACTTTTATTATGAAGTTTTCTTATAGTACAGTCTACTTTTATTATGAAATGTGAATACTTAAATTAGTACTTTATAATTAGTCTACTTTTATTATCAAGTTTGCTTACTTAACTCACTACTTTATAACCATCTTTCTTTGCAACACAATCTTTACAAAAATAACTCTGATGTAACCTTCGTTCCATTATCTATAATTTCATTTGAATTATTATATTATGATTAAAAAATTCACAAAGATAATATACCACAACATTGTCGAATGAAACAAATAAGAGATTGCAAACCTGATCGGTCAAATTTCAAAAACTCTTGGACTACAACTTTCCACCATATCTGTCAGCTGCTTTAAGTTCTCATTTCACTTCTTCTTAAAAGCAATAACCTATATGAATGAAAATAAATTTAATAAATAAAGAATAAAATCAAATACCCATTTAACAAATTTATGGATAAAACTCACTTCGGTTGTCCATTTGACAAAGATATCATTTTGGTAGCCCATTTGAAAAAGATACAGTAGGATTATTATATTATTAAAATTGTTAATATGATTCATATCCATATCCCTTATGAGCATGCTAAAAAGTATTGGAGTGGCTACAGGCCAAAAATTGTTCAAATCAGAGTTCATGCCAATGCCAATTCCATTGTCATTACCAACACCACACAAAGTCGTGTAACTCCAATTGCAGGTGCGTACCACAACATGCTTCGTGATTTTGTATTTCCAATGTACTTCAATTATATCTTTTTTCTCTTTAAAAGACTATACTTTTAAAGTACAATGCTATATTGCCAATATTTCTAGCAAGGGTATGCTTTGTGATTTTGTATTTCTATATGGGACAAATGGCAGTGTACTTAAATTATATCTTTTCTTTCCTTACAACATTGTACTTTTAAAGTACAATGCTATATTCCCTATATTTTCATCAAGAGTATAAGTGTTGCACATTCTCTTAACACCATGGAATGAAATGCACAAGTTTCAGTAAACACATTATATTTTTACATTTTTACCATTTCTAAAAGAATAAACATTCAACTTAAACTTCTTATAATGACTACACACTTATATAGATATTATCTTTTTACATTGTACTATTTTGGTTTACCATTTCGCTTAACTGTGATAAAACTTTGCTCCGGAATCGATTCTATAGGGCCGTGATTATCACGGCCCTCATCAGGTTCCTAGTATATATATATATATATATATATATATATATATTAAAGGTTTATGCTTTGGTCCACGTCGATGAGCTGCTTCCTTTCCTAATATATATAATCTAGAGCCGGTCATTTTTACCGGTATATGGTGGTGAGCCGGTCATTCCTAACTTAAGTTGCATCACCTGCTATCTCACACCGCCTCAATTAGCCACCTTGCTGTTTTTCTACTTTCCTGTGTTTCCCCCAATCTGCGGGCCAGCTCTTGCTTGGTTTCAGGCGCCATTTGAAAACGTGTTGCTTCATGAGTATGCTCTAGATTACATTATTTTTCCTCCATACGACACCTCTACTGAAATTTTCAGTTCTCTTAACCCTATCCTCTATTTTACTAATCTATACTCTCGCCTCTGGGTCTCTTCTTCTTCACGCCTCTATCATGGCTTTCAATTTCGGTTTCAGATGATGTCATACCTCATTCTACCAATAAGAACCCTTCTTATCGGTTGATTTGTGACGAAGATGTTGGTCCGGGACAACTGGCGTGTCCCATTTTATCCAAGAACACGATGGTCTATGACCTCAGTTGCTAAGGTTTAACCAAATTTCCTGAAATTTCTCTTAGCGAAGGCACGTCTGTATTTCTATGTTATTTTGTCATGGTTTTGGATGGAGTCCAGGGCAGCTAACATCGTATTTTGCCTCTTTATACCTAGGCGACACAGGAGACGTCCGGTTTGCTTTCATGTTTATACTTTAAAGTTCTCCTTTGGTAGACCTAAACTCGATTCCCTTTTTCTTCTCTGTTTCACTCCATCTCCTTTTTTTCTCCATTAAGGTAGATTATAATTCTTTTTATTTGACAGCTTTTGCAGGTTAGGTCGGCATGAGTCGTGAACCAAGCAGACAGATTGCACAGCTCCAATTGTGTATTTGAGTCCTAACATGTTCAATTCTTTTGCTAACGGTGTTTTCCTTTCCTTTTTTTTTTTTTTTTCTGATTGGCAGTTTTTTAAAAGATCTTATATGTTATATTAATCCTTCATCATGTGAGAACTTCCAACTAAGTAATTGGGGGTTTTAAAGGGAAAACAAAGACTTTTCTTTACATGAAAAGAGTCCAGTTACTGCCAATTTCCAATGGTGATCGGTCTATATTTATTTCTTAATTATTCATAGTTATTATTTCTTAACCTTTCGTATTATTATGAGGATGGATATGAGATTATATGTTCATGTCGGAGTTGGCGCTTATGCTTGTGCAGAATGGAACTTTGAGTACTATTTCAAGAACTTTATATGCGCCAAGAACTGGTTTAATAACAGATATCGCTCTTTTTAAGGTCGGTTTCCAAATCTTCTTTTCAAGGTCGGTTTCCAAATCTTTCATAATTCATGCAATTCAATTCTATTTTTTCCCAATTATCTTTGTTAAAAGTGTGAGATTATGGAATCATACATTAAATGTTTTAGTGAATTAGGAATACAAATGATCCTCTGTGGTTTCCTGCTTCTACTTGCTTCCAGTTGTTGCTAGGTCTTGTTGTTGTGATTTTTCGAGTGGTAATGATTTGTTGTCCTCTTTCAGCAATTTATATGACTTCAAGGCTACTTTGTCACTTGATATGTTGAATATTTATTCTCCAACTCAATGTGTGTTATGTAAATATGAATATATCACCTCCCAAATTGATCACAAAAGGTACATACTTTCATTTGATTTCTATTATTAGGAAAATAATTTCAACAACTTCTTTGTGGTCTATAGTTTCATGATAATTTTTTTTAGAAGAATCGTGGTTGGTAGGTGTATAACTTTATTAAAAATTAAAAATCGATTGTTTTTTTTGTTGGATTTAATATTGAATTATATATTTCATAACCCTATTTAATTTTATTTATAGGACCATTTGCATACTTAGACTGAGAGATCTTTTATCTATTACATCTTTGGGAAGATCTCAAGAACCTATAAACACCGATCAAGGGATAAACTGGCTTTATTCCTCTTACCATAAAAATTAAAGAGAGTAATGATAAAATATAAATTCAATTATAATGCTAATTTTTACAAGTGTACTGTTAATTAAATAATTTGATTGTTACTTGAGGCTTTAGTTCCACCTAAAGTATTGTTTGAAGCATCATCTACGACTAATTATCTTATTAATTGACAACTTTCTCAAACTCTAAAACTTAATTCTGCTAATTTATGTCTTTATCATGGAGATACTAACATCATATGTAAAATCTATAATTGTGTTTGTTTTGTTGGCTTGCCTCACATGAACATTATATGCTTTCTGTTTAATTTGTTAAATATGCATTTATATGGTGCACACTAATAACAGATTGTCCCATATAGCACCATATGTGATGACTCATGACAATACACCCAGTTCCTGACACTTTATCACTGTTGTTTTTCATTTTTCACTATTTTTTTTAAAGTGGTCTTTGCTAATTTAGTAATTTAACGTGTTCTTTATGGGAAATTCAAGAATAATTCTATTTTCCTATCACATCACATATTCTCTTTCATAAAGTTTTGCATTTATTTGAGTTTTTGAATATCTATATGATTTTTATTTGGGTTTTTTTGGAATATTTAGGAGTTACTTGATTACTAAAGTAAAATTTACTTTATTACAAATATGCCCTCAATTTGGGGGTCACTTTTGTACATCTTCTTTTTGAGGCAGTTAATTTCAGTCCTAAGTTCTGTAAGTGTTAACATTGTTTTCTTTACAACTGCAGTTTGGAGACCAGTGTTGTATTTTAGGACAAATAAATGATTATACCTCAATTTGGTTGTGTACTCTTTTTTGAACTTCAACATGTAATTGTAATTCTTAATAACAGTTTAATTCTTAATAACAGTTATCAGTAGGCTAAAGGTGAAACAATGATTGTTTGGTCGGTTGTGAGATACTTATAGCTTATGTTTGTGTCTATGTTGTTCTTTTTGGGATAAAATATATTCTTTGATATCGTGTTTTCCTCAAACCAATTAAAATTAGCTTACTAATCTACTCTTTAGGGCCGTGATTATCACGGCCATCATTATGTTTCCTAGTATATATATATATATATATATATATATATATATATATATATATATATATATATATATATATATATATATATAGGCGAGGATGGGTAGTGGTGTTGTAGTGGCCGACAACAAAAAGGGAAAGGGAAAAAGAAAGGGTATGGGTGGTGGTCTATTAATAATTTTCTTTATATAATAGTAGCATAAATAATAAAACATAAAAGGAATGACCAACAATGGAGTTTGTACAGGTGTTACAGGTAGCAGACGATGGGGTGATCAGAGGTAGAGATGCACAAAGACCCGATCCGGATCCGGATCCGGATCCGATCCGGTTTGATGATGTCACAAAGAATCCAAATTCGCCCTTAATCCGAACCGGTTTTAAACCACCGGTTTTCCGAGCCCCGAATCGGTTTAATCCGATCCGGACCCGATCCGATCCGAAATCTGATCCGATTTTGCATTTTTTTTAAATAAACATTTTTTGGACCTCATATATAACACAAAATGCAACATAGGTTCATTAAAATAGTTAAAACATACATCAAACGTCGAATTGGAAAGACTTTTTAAACTAGTTAACTAATAATAATAATAATAGAGCAGCGTTATAACATTTAGCCAAATATAAATTGTTTTTGTGGTCTTCCACTTCGTGTCGCCTTCATTTAATTATTCTTCAACCGCCACGCAAATAACTAGGAGTCTCATCAATACCATATTCTTCATCTTCGGCTTCAGCGTCATCGTCTTTGTCTTCCGGAGGTGTTGATAAGCCTTGTGCATATTCTTCATCCATGATCTCCGGTTCAACATTTTGTGGTAGTGGGCGTTCTAGTGATGCCAAGTGTTGTATACGTTCCACAGAATCCAAGTAATCCTTCAAGCAAACGCAAACTTCTACCGCAACCGGGGTAAGATTCGTCCTCAACTTTGATAATACTCGACCACTAAAAAACTAAATTAAAAAAAACTATGTTAAACAAAAAAATCGGGTCATATCAACTTACAAAAACAATACTTTAAAAACTTTCTTTAACACTCAATTAATCAAATGAAGTAAAGAACTAAATTAAAACAATAGATAAGAAGTACTTCCACTAGAATTCTAATCCCAAAGTTTCTATGTTTGATTTATTAGAAGTGCAATGGATTAATGAGTTGATTACCAAATTGTAATATGACTAGTTATCTTGGTCGAATTTTCTAGTACTAATAATTAATGAACAACTAACATAAAGATCATGCAATTAGTGAACACATAATTAATTAAATTTATTCAAACTATGAATGATATCATCTAGCGATTTCTTATCAATGGCCATGACAATTAATCAAGCACATAGCATGGATATCTAATGCTTCTCTAACACAGTCAAAGTCAACAGTTAATATTATCTAACCCTAGAATTTGATCAATCTCTAGTCCTAACAGTTTAATGGTCATAAATTAATTAAGATTCAATTTAATGTAATTAGATTGGTCCTCTTAACTACATGTAACTCAACAATAGGCAATAAAAGTCATAACTTTAATGTGAAAGGTAAAACGATCAATCGAACACGAGTATTAACCAAACTCAAATAATCCTACTAACAAAATCAAAACATATTAACGAGGGTTCATCTACATTTAGCAAAATTAATTAGTAAACTAAAGCAGAAAAACATCAACAAAAGATTGCGAGACACATATTAACGAGGGTTCATCTTGATGCAAATAGCGCTTGAATGTTCAAATATTTGCTCAAATCTACTATCTAACTTCAAAATCAACCCTAAAGGGTTTCTGGACATAAAAAACGAAGTAAAAGTCGCAACTTAACCTGCCAAACGATGCACCATGATTAGAGTTGAGAATCGCGTTTTATTTATTTATTTTTATCGTTTTTGCGACACCACAGTGTGGTGATCTGGTTTCCTTATTGCACAAGAGCACATAGACCAACCCATACATTTTCAATTTTTTTTTTTAGTTTTGCTGAAGGGGTGCGGAGCACCTTTTAAAGAGGCACGACACGTCTTTCACTGATTTTCCGATTTTCTTCATTTTTCGTTCGTTTCAGCTCCGTTTGCTTCATTTTGCATCCTAACTTCAATTTTAACCGTAATTTAATATTTCAAAGTATATTAAGTATCATATATTTTAAAATATAACATTTTAATCAAATATATTAAGATAATGAACTAAAATATATATATTTAAATAAGACCATATCAGAACCATATGGTGATTTAGAAATACAACCTTTGGAGCCTTTGATCCTAATTCAAATTAAGGAGTTGAAGTAGATGTAAAGAACAAGGAGATTAATTTTCTATACATCTATCCACCACCAAGAGTGTAACACCGTAATTTTTCAACAGATTTTTCATTTTAAAATCGTATACTTTTCATAACGTATTGTATAGAAATCTCGTTTATTCAAATTACAAAACACAACTCCACTAATAATCCAGGATCCTCAAAACATAACTCTTTCTGTGGTGTGTACAATCAAGCCGCTGCCGTCCCGCGATCTTGAGAAACCTGAAACACATAGCACATAACACGGTAAGCACAAAGCTTAGTGAGTTCCCCAAAATACCACATATAACACATATTAGCCACTCGAGGCTATAACTCTGTGGGCCCACTGGCCCTAACTCTGTGGACCCTCTGGTCCTAACTCTGTGGACCTTTCGGTCCTAACTCTGGAATACACACAACATAAATCACATAGAAATAATGTAGTGCAACACATCACATACATAGTATACAAGATACTCTGTCACATAACTCTACTTACCACTCAAGGTAAAGTATAGTGAGAAGACTCACCTGACAAGCAGCAAGCAAAGACCTGCTCCCGAATCTCGAACTAGCATCCGCCTAACACAAGGAATGAATATCTCTAAGTGATACTCTAATCACAACTCTAATGACCGAAGGCTATTCTTCCTCTCTTTAACTCTTTGAAGTGGATAAAAGACCATTTTACCCCTCCATGGTCTCTACCACTCATGTTGACCAAAGCCCCAAAGTCAACAGAAGTCAAACTCGAGTCAACAGTCCATGTTTGACCCGACTCGCCGAGTGCACCCTTGCGACTCACCGAGTCCACTTATTTTCCTAAGAAGTCTCGTGACAGTCCAGCTCAGCTCGTCGAGTTGGCCCCTAACTCGTCGAGCTATCGCATGATTCAGTTCTTCGGGACAAACCCTAACCAACTCGTCGAGTCGGCTCATTGACTCGGCGAGTTCATTCAGGCCAAATGTTTATTCAGACGATTTCAATCAGATCTATCACCCCAAACACTAGATCTATCATCCCAAGGCTCAATAAACACGTAAAGCTTCGATCTTTACGTTCATACATGAGATTATTGCTCCAAAATGCTAATAAATGCCTTTCATGAAGGATTTAGCTCATCAACCCTCATTTGAACAACTAAAGCTGGGACATCTAGACTCTAAGGACCTTAGGAGGTCCAGATCTGAGGTTTCCAACCACAACCATGTCTCATTCAACTCATAGATTAAAAAGGATGGAATCAAAGCCCTAAAACTCCCAAAATGAGATCTAGTATAAGGAATGAACAAGATGAGGACTTTGTACCTTCTCTTAGCAGCTGAACCACCCAATACCACAAATCCACTGCCTTCCTTTGTTCCTCATCATGAAGCTTTTCATCCTTCTTCATAGAAATGCACCAAGAACCACAATATGAGATTCTCTCTTACTCTCTAGCTCCAATAGCAATTAGGGTTTGCTCTCAGGGAAAGGTAGCCGCAAATGAGGCTATAAATGCCTTTAAATAGGTCCCAAACCCGGGAAATTAGGGTTTCTCTGCCCAGCACCTACTCGGCGAGTCCCTCCTCTGACTCGTCGAGTCCATTCATTAAATCCACGCGGCAATCTCGACTCGACTCGGCGAGTTGGACCCTTAACTCGTCGAGTCTCTTCTTCAACCTCAAGGTTAACATATACAATAATATCCCCCACTTGAATTAGATTTCGCCCTCGAAATCGCTTCTCAATGCCACATAGGTTGAACTCAACAACCCGGAAAGTACCACCGAAGTATCTCATGCCACACAACTAAATTCCTCCATAGACATCTGAAACCAACAGGAACTCCCAAACCCGGAGGAGGACATACCCATCTGAACAATGAACCCTCAAAACACTCTGACCTCAGGCACGGAAAATGATCATGCTTGTTCAGGGGCGTCCTCTGACGTCTAACAAACATAATCCTCGGTTCCCTTCTCAATTTCCCTTTCAAGACTGAGCACCAGGTCATCTCCCGACCCAGCAATTGAACCTCCATAGGTTACCTATCCCATGTCCCAAAACGTCTCACTGACTTCCTTCTCACAACAACTATCTTGGCCCAGTATGACACACAAGTCACGAATTTGGTTTTACCTCAAGCGAATACAGAAGTCGTCTCACCCTCGACCTCTGTCGTCTACTACTCCTTAATTCCATGCGTCTCGCGGTTTTTCCCATATAACCGAACTGACCCACTCAAGTCTAAGACATCATAAGACACCCAATGCCCCGAAAAATAAAACCCTTTTCTGAATCTGAGATCTCATTCGCCTACTCAGTACACCACCAAAGCCAAACTCATACTCGAGAGTCTGGTTCGATACAGAATTGGAACCACTCGTCCCAATGGAGCACCCAACTCGTGACCCATGACCCGCAACTCACGCGTACATCATTTCTCCAAGTCCTTTCGATACAAAATTGGAACCACTCGAGACCCGCAACCACAACTTAACTCAGAATATAACGATTCCCGACACATATGGAAACCCAGTCTCGCCCCTGGTACGACCACCAGGTTCCCGAACTCAAGGATTAAGGCTACCCAAGCCTAAAAAATCTTCTGCGTCATGCTCTTACTAGCGAATACTACGACTCCCCGTAGCACCACGACACACTCTCGCTGGCTAGTGAATACTACGACTCCCTGCAGTATTTCATCACTCCCCAATGACCGGTGAGTACTACGGCTCCCCGCAGTATCACAACACCCTCTCTCTGACTAGTGAGTACTACGGCTCCCCGCAGTATCACAACACTCCCCCAATGACTGGTGAGTACTACGGCTCTCCGCAGTATCACAACACTCCCCCAATGGCTGGTGAGTACTACGGCTCCCCGCAGTATCACAACACCCGATTAGGTAGACATATCCATATCTACTAAAATCATCAGTAAAATCATCTTGTGCTTGATTAGGTAGACATATCCATATCTACTAAAACTCTTTGAATTTCTCAAAGGTTTCTGACTTATGCTTGATTAGGTAGACATATCCATATCTACTAAAATCATCAGTAAAAGTCACATAGAACCGATTAGCATCTCTTGTGGCGGTTCTGAAGGGTCCACACACATCCGTGTGTATGAGGTCCAAAAAACCTTCACCCCTAGCACAAGTGCCAGTAAAAGGTGACTTTGTCATTTTACCAAGCAAACAAGATTCACAACTATCATCTGACTTTAGGTCAAATGACTCCAAGACTCCATCCTTTTGGAGTTGGGCTATGCGTTTCTTGCTTACATGTCCAAGACGACAATGCCATAAGGATGCTTTATCTAAGCTAGTGGAAGAGTTAATACACAATCCATTATTTCCTAGATTATCTACAACAGATACAGTTTCATACACGCCATCACAAGGTAATGATTTAAAATAAAGAACATTATTAAAGAAAGCATCAATACTACCATTATTATTATCAAAATAAAAGGTAAAACCTTGTTTATACAATGCATGAAAGGAAATAACATTTCTTGCCATTTCTGGCGAATAATAACATTTATTCAAATCTAATGTAAACCCACTATTTAGCACTAAGGAATAAATTCCTATCTTGGTGACTGGTGAAGCTTTCCTGTTTCCCATGATCAAGTTTATCTTTCCCTGCTCCACATTCTCACTTCTTTTTAGTCCCTGCAAATCACAACATATGTGAATACCACAACCTGTATCACGGACCCAAGACTTAGAATGAGGTGAGTTATTAGACAATATAGTGTATATACCTGCATGGTTGGGTTTTACTTTACCATCCTTCAAATCTTGCTGGTACTTTGGGCAGTTTCGCTTCTAGTGCGACTTTTCATGGCAATAGAAGCATTCAGCCTCATTAGGGTTAGCAGAAGGAGTGAAAAAACCTTTCTTGGTTTTGCTTGAAGAGGCGCCTTCAAGGGTCTTACCCTTGGTACCCTTAGAAGGGTTCTTTCTCTTCTTCCCTTTGCCATGCCCGATTGCCAAGACATTGGCCGCAGTTGGAGTAGGAGTAGGAGTAGTAACAACCGACTTACCCTTTAGACCACTTTCGGTGGTCTTCAAGAGTCCTTGAAGTTTGCTGAGGGTGACTTCTTCCTTGTTCAAGTGATATGTCATGCGGAATTGATCATAACACGATGGCAAGGAGTGCAAAATGATGTCTATTGCTAACTCCTCAGGGAAGTTCACATTCAGCTTCAGTAAACGGTCTACATACCTTTGCATTTTCTGCATGTGGCCCGTGATGGGTTCACCATCCTTCATTCGGGTTGTTATCATGGAGGAGATTATTTCATATCGCTCTTGACGAGCACTTTGATGGTAGCGGTCCATCAAGTCCTGGTGCATCTCAAAAGGATAATAGTCCTCATAGGACTTTTGGAGCTCGGCTGTCATGGTGGCCATCATGATGCATGCCACTTTTGTAGCATCTCTTTTATGTACCTCATATTCAGCAAGCTCTTCAGGAGTAGCAGTTGGCTCGGGTACCTTCAGCTCCTTGTCGAGAACATATTCTTTGTTCTCATACCGAGTGACCATCTGATGTTTCTGATCCAATCTGTAAAGTTGGACCCATCAAAGATGACTCTCCCACAAAGATTCATGAGAGAGAAGGAGCTAGTAGGGTTTGAGCCAGAAGCATTATTATTGGAAGACATCTGAAAAGAAGAGGGAATAGATTAGATTAGATATAGAGATAGTCCTTAACAAAGCACCCAAATGTAATATTAAGGCTAGGACCCAACACAATATTTTATAACTTAGAAGAGGGATGCCATAATCTAAGCTATAAGATATTTGAAGGTAGGTGAATGACGATTCACCAATTTCCACCATGAAAAACGAAATATTTAATTAGGTTTTAATTGGTTTAGAAACTCCTAGATTCTTTGAGATTCATTGAACTTTCTCCACTTCTTGCTTAAACTCTTTGAATTTCTCAAAGGTTTCTGACTTATGCTTGATTAGGTAGACATATCCATATCTACTAAAATCATCAGTAAAAGTCACATAGAACCGATTAGCATCTCTTGTGGCGGTTCTGAAGGGTCCACACACATCCGTGTGTATGAGGTCCAAAAAACCTTCACCCCTAGCACAAGTGCCAGTAAAAGGTGACTTTGTCATTTTACCAAGCAAACAAGATTCACAACTATCATCTGACTTTAGGTCAAATGACTCCAAGACTCCATCCTTTTGGAGTTGGGCTATGCGTTTCTTGCTTACATGTCCAAGACGACAATGCCATAAGGATGCTTTATCTAAGCTAGTGGAAGAGTTAATACACAATCCATTATTTCCTAGATTATCTACAACAGATACAGTTTCATACACGCCATCACAAGGTAATGATTTAAAATAAAGAACATTATTAAAGAAAGCATCAATACTACCATTATTATTATCAAAATAAAAGGTAAAACCTTGTTTATACAATGCATGAAAGGAAATAACATTTCTTGCCATTTCTGGCGAATAATAACATTTATTCAAATCTAATGTAAACCCACTATTTAGCACTAAGGAATAAATTCCTATCTTGGTGACTGGTGAAGCTTTCCTGTTTCCCATGATCAAGTTTATCTTTCCCTGCTCCACATTCTCACTTCTTTTTAGTCCCTGCAAATCACAACATATGTGAATACCACAACCTGTATCACGGACCCAAGACTTAGAATGAGGTGAGTTATTAGACAATATAGTGTATATACCTGCATGGTTGGGTTTTACTTTACCATCCTTCAAATCTTGCTGGTACTTTGGGCAGTTTCGCTTCTAGTGCGACTTTTCATGGCAATAGAAGCATTCAGCCTCATTAGGGTTAGCAGAAGGAGTGAAAAAACCTTTCTTGGTTTTGCTTGAAGAGGCGCCTTCAAGGGTCTTACCCTTGGTACCCTTAGAAGGGTTCTTTCTCTTCTTCCCTTTGCCATGCCCGATTGCCAAGACATTGGCCGCAGTTGGAGTAGGAGTAGGAGTAGTAACAACCGACTTACCCTTTAGACCACTTTCGGTGGTCTTCAAGAGTCCTTGAAGTTTGCTGAGGGTGACTTCTTCCTTGTTCAAGTGATATGTCATGCGGAATTGATCATAACACGATGGCAAGGAGTGCAAAATGATGTCTATTGCTAACTCCTCAGGGAAGTTCACATTCAGCTTCAGTAAACGGTCTACATACCTTTGCATTTTCTGCATGTGGCCCGTGATGGGTTCACCATCCTTCATTCGGGTTGTTATCATGGAGGAGATTATTTCATATCGCTCTTGACGAGCACTTTGATGGTAGCGGTCCATCAAGTCCTGGTGCATCTCAAAAGGATAATAGTCCTCATAGGACTTTTGGAGCTCGGCTGTCATGGTGGCCATCATGATGCATGCCACTTTTGTAGCATCTCTTTTATGTACCTCATATTCAGCAAGCTCTTCAGGAGTAGCAGTTGGCTCGGGTACCTTCAGCTCCTTGTCGAGAACATATTCTTTGTTCTCATACCGAGTGACCATCTGATGTTTCTGATCCAATCTGTAAAGTTGGACCCATCAAAGATGACTCTCCCACAAAGATTCATGAGAGAGAAGGAGCTAGTAGGGTTTGAGCCAGAAGCATTATTATTGGAAGACATCTGAAAAGAAGAGGGAATAGATTAGATTAGATATAGAGATAGTCCTTAACAAAGCACCCAAATGTAATATTAAGGCTAGGACCCAACACAATATTTTATAACTTAGAAGAGGGATGCCATAATCTAAGCTATAAGATATTTGAAGGTAGGTGAATGACGATTCACCAATTTCCACCATGAAAAACGAAATATTTAATTAGGTTTTAATTGGTTTAGAAACTCCTAGATTCTTTGAGATTCATTGAACTTTCTTCAATGGCATGTTTCAATCTCGAGTGTGCCCTTCAAGTTTTGTGACTGGGATGCCGAGGATCACAAAACAAGGTGTGAAGTAACCATGCAAATTACTTGGTACCCTTAATGTATTACCCCTCAATCGATGTGCCGGTTAACCACACACGCTCCATCGATACTATGATAAACATTAAGTCACCCTTTACCTACCTTGTTAAGTTCAAGTTAGTGTGCCGGTTAACCACACACGCTCCACTAACGACTTAAACAAAGTGTAAAGTGTAATTTCATGGATTAGCACCTTATTCACATTTTCCTAAAATAACTAAGATTGGGAATTCAATAAAGTTTAGTTACTTTAGTATTATCATTATACTTTTAATGAGAATTTATAAGTCCTTGTCCTACCCGTTCGGCTAACGACCCTCCACCGATCAAGGAAGCGGTGGGTGAGAGTGGACACCCATTAAGTTGCCATTTTATAGGCAACAACCTTATACCCCCCTTATAGATCGGCTTCGTGAATGAGGCGTACTAGCGGTAAGACGACTTGATCTTATACATATATAAATATTATTAAACTTATAATATTATAAAGTATAAGGGTTGAATTTTAACTTTTAAAATTCTAGGGGTTGGAACTAAAGTTTTTAATATGACTTTACATGTTCCAAAACTTGAGGGCAAGTTTTGTAAACTTTCAAAACTTTTCATTTCTCATAACTTATGAGTTAATGGTTATTAAAAATGAAGACTCTTCATTTTTTGTAACCTATGTGTTCTTTTAATGGTTATTTATAAATGTGACTTTTGGTTATCCATAACTTAAGAACTAGTTATGGACTCCATTAAAACACATAAAGATCAAGAATTAATCTAATCAATTATTAGCACTTAATTTCTATGATATTCTAAACTCATATGTTTATGAATGTTCATATCAAAAATTTCAAGAATCGTAAGTACATGTACAAAACTTGAAATTTTGATACGAGCTTTAAAACAAATCTTCGATTTTTCAAGTTTTTTTTTTTTTTTTTTTTTTTTTTTTTTTTTTGCATCAAGTATGAAATAAACAAACCAGGCTCTGATACCACTGATGGGTTTTGAGCATTCTAACACTCCTATGGTGTACATGCAACCCTAGAAACCTTGGATCTATGTTTGACTAAGATACATGCAAATAATTATTTTTCCAAGGTTCTTATCCTAACTAGCATGGCATGGGGTACTTGAATCAAATAAAACTAGTAGAATTACTTACCTTGTAGTAGTAGTTGATTGCTTGGAGTTTGAGAGCCTAGCACCAATAATGTGGATGCCTCAAATGGAAGTCACAAATCACCACAAACTTGGAAACTTGAGAGAATAGTCACAAACTTCTTGAAATCGGCCCTCTTAGTTTACACACATCAACTTGTGCAATTTCAAGAACCAAGGCCTCCTTTATATAGTGTGGTGGACTAGGGTTACATTCATGTAAACCCTAATACCCATGTCTTTTCATTTCCGTGAGATCCATGGGTTAAAGCTCCATGGAGTATCCTCAAGGTCAATTTGCCTCCCACTGTCTCCTTGGCTCATGAATTCTCTCTCTCGAAAGAATCATCTTCTTGCTACAAAGACCACATTATCACTGGGTCTGTAGAAGATGTAACCAAATGATTTCTGTGGGTAGCCGATGAAAATACACCTTTCGCTTTGGGGTTCGAGCTTATCGTGAGTCTCGCGTCTCACGAAAGCCTCGCAACCCCAAATCTTGATGTGGTCTAGATTGGGAACTTTTCCAGTCCATACATCGTGAGGTGTTTTGGCAACCTTCTTTGTAGGGACTAGATTAAGGATATGGGCGGCAGTCTCTAAGGCATACCCCCAAAATGAGATTGGTAGCGAAGCTCGACTCATCATGGAACGAACCATGTCCAACAAGGTCCGATTGCGCCTCTCAGATACACCATTCAACTGTGGTGTCCTAGGAGGTGTCAATTGTGAGACAATCCCACATTCCTTAATATAGTCAAGGAACTCAGTACTAAGATACTCACCACCACGATCGGATCGAAGCATCTTAATGTTCCTGCCCAACTGATTCTCCACTTCTTGCTTAAACTCTTTGAATTTCTCAAAGGTTTCTGACTTATGCTTGATTAGGTAGACATATCCATATCTACTAAAATCATCAGTAAAAGTCACATAGAACCGATTAGCATCTCTTGTGGCGGTTCTGAAGGGTCCACACACATCCGTGTGTATGAGGTCCAAAAAACCTTCACCCCTAGCACAAGTGCCAGTAAAAGGTGACTTTGTCATTTTACCAAGCAAACAAGATTCACAACTATCATCTGACTTTAGGTCAAATGACTCCAAGACTCCATCCTTTTGGAGTTGGGCTATGCGTTTCTTGCTTACATGTCCAAGACGACAATGCCATAAGGATGCTTTATCTAAGCTAGTGGAAGAGTTAATACACAATCCATTATTTCCTAGATTATCTACAACAGATACAGTTTCATACACGCCATCACAAGGTAATGATTTAAAATAAAGAACATTATTAAAGAAAGCATCAATACTACCATTATTATTATCAAAATAAAAGGTAAAACCTTGTTTATACAATGCATGAAAGGAAATAACATTTCTTGCCATTTCTGGCGAATAATAACATTTATTCAAATCTAATGTAAACCCACTATTTAGCACTAAGGAATAAATTCCTATCTTGGTGACTGGTGAAGCTTTCCTGTTTCCCATGATCAAGTTTATCTTTCCCTGCTCCACATTCTCACTTCTTTTTAGTCCCTGCAAATCACAACATATGTGAATACCACAACCTGTATCACGGACCCAAGACTTAGAATGAGGTGAGTTATTAGACAATATAGTGTATATACCTGCATGGTTGGGTTTTACTTTACCATCCTTCAAATCTTGCTGGTACTTTGGGCAGTTTCGCTTCTAGTGCGACTTTTCATGGCAATAGAAGCATTCAGCCTCATTAGGGTTAGCAGAAGGAGTGAAAAAACCTTTCTTGGTTTTGCTTGAAGAGGCGCCTTCAAGGGTCTTACCCTTGGTACCCTTAGAAGGGTTCTTTCTCTTCTTCCCTTTGCCATGCCCGATTGCCAAGACATTGGCCGCAGTTGGAGTAGGAGTAGGAGTAGTAACAACCGACTTACCCTTTAGACCACTTTCGGTGGTCTTCAAGAGTCCTTGAAGTTTGCTGAGGGTGACTTCTTCCTTGTTCAAGTGATATGTCATGCGGAATTGATCATAACACGATGGCAAGGAGTGCAAAATGATGTCTATTGCTAACTCCTCAGGGAAGTTCACATTCAGCTTCAGTAAACGGTCTACATACCTTTGCATTTTCTGCATGTGGCCCGTGATGGGTTCACCATCCTTCATTCGGGTTGTTATCATGGAGGAGATTATTTCATATCGCTCTTGACGAGCACTTTGATGGTAGCGGTCCATCAAGTCCTGGTGCATCTCAAAAGGATAATAGTCCTCATAGGACTTTTGGAGCTCGGCTGTCATGGTGGCCATCATGATGCATGCCACTTTTGTAGCATCTCTTTTATGTACCTCATATTCAGCAAGCTCTTCAGGAGTAGCAGTTGGCTCGGGTACCTTCAGCTCCTTGTCGAGAACATATTCTTTGTTCTCATACCGAGTGACCATCTGATGTTTCTGATCCAATCTGTAAAGTTGGACCCATCAAAGATGACTCTCCCACAAAGATTCATGAGAGAGAAGGAGCTAGTAGGGTTTGAGCCAGAAGCATTATTATTGGAAGACATCTGAAAAGAAGAGGGAATAGATTAGATTAGATATAGAGATAGTCCTTAACAAAGCACCCAAATGTAATATTAAGGCTAGGACCCAACACAATATTTTATAACTTAGAAGAGGGATGCCATAATCTAAGCTATAAGATATTTGAAGGTAGGTGAATGACGATTCACCAATTTCCACCATGAAAAACGAAATATTTAATTAGGTTTTAATTGGTTTAGAAACTCCTAGATTCTTTGAGATTCATTGAACTTTCTTCAATGGCATGTTTCAATCTCGAGTGTGCCCTTCAAGTTTTGTGACTGGGATGCCGAGGATCACAAAACAAGGTGTGAAGTAACCATGCAAATTACTTGGTACCCTTAATGTATTACCCCTCAATCGATGTGCCGGTTAACCACACACGCTCCATCGATACTATGATAAACATTAAGTCACCCTTTACCTACCTTGTTAAGTTCAAGTTAGTGTGCCGGTTAACCACACACGCTCCACTAACGACTTAAACAAAGTGTAAAGTGTAATTTCATGGATTAGCACCTTATTCACATTTTCCTAAAATAACTAAGATTGGGAATTCAATAAAGTTTAGTTACTTTAGTATTATCATTATACTTTTAATGAGAATTTATAAGTCCTTGTCCTACCCGTTCGGCTAACGACCCTCCACCGATCAAGGAAGCGGTGGGTGAGAGTGGACACCCATTAAGTTGCCATTTTATAGGCAACAACCTTATACCCCCCTTATAGATCGGCTTCGTGAATGAGGCGTACTAGCGGTAAGACGACTTGATCTTATACATATATAAATATTATTAAACTTATAATATTATAAAGTATAAGGGTTGAATTTTAACTTTTAAAATTCTAGGGGTTGGAACTAAAGTTTTTAATATGACTTTACATGTTCCAAAACTTGAGGGCAAGTTTTGTAAACTTTCAAAACTTTTCATTTCTCATAACTTATGAGTTAATGGTTATTAAAAATGAAGACTCTTCATTTTTTGTAACCTATGTGTTCTTTTAATGGTTATTTATAAATGTGACTTTTGGTTATCCATAACTTAAGAACTAGTTATGGACTCCATTAAAACACATAAAGATCAAGAATTAATCTAATCAATTATTAGCACTTAATTTCTATGATATTCTAAACTCATATGTTTATGAATGTTCATATCAAAAATTTCAAGAATCGTAAGTACATATACAAAACTTGAAATTTTGATACGAGCTTTTGAACAAAACTTCGATTTTTCAAGTTTTTTTTTTGCATCAAGTATCAAATAAACAAACTAGGCTCTGATACCACTGATGGGTTTTGAGCATTCTAACACTCTTATGGTGTACATGCAACCCTAGAAACCTTGGATCTATGTTTGACTAAGATACATGCAAATAATTATTTTTCCAAGGTTCTTATCCTAACTAGCATGGCATGGGGTACTTGAATCAAATAAAACTAGTAGAATTACTTACCATGTAGTAGTAGTTGATTGCTTGGAGTTTGAGAGCCTAGCACCAATAATGTGGATGCCTCAAATGGAAGTCACAAATCACCACAAACTTGGAAACTTGAGAGAATAGTCACAAACTTCTTGAAATCGGCCCTCTTAGTTTACACACATCAACTTGTGCAATTTCAAGAACCAAGGCCTCCTTTATATAGTGTGGTGGATTAGGGTTACATTCATGTAAACCCTAATACCCATGTCTTTTCATTTCCATGAGATCCATGGGTTAAAGCTCCATGGAGTATCCATGGACTTTCCATGCAAGCCTAGCCCATTCCAAATAAGCATTAGCCCACACTATATAAATACAAGAGCCCATATTTAATTAGTCATATTTTTGATCTCTAAATTAATTCTAGATTAATTATAGATCAATACTAATTAAATAATATGATTTTATATTAATATATTAGGACTTATAATATATTAATAAATCATAACTTATACTATTCTCAAACGATTATCCATAAATTGCTCGGGTGAAGTGCAACCCAAATGGACCATGCCGGGTCGGGTCAAGTACATACCAAATATAGTTATGGACTTAGACACTATATCCAACACTCGAACCATGACATCACCTCTCGATCTGCTACAAATCATGGTACTCGAACCATGACATCACCTCTCGATCTGCTACTTATCATGGTACTCGAACCATGATATCACCTCTCGATCTGCTACTTATCATGGTACTCGAACCATGACATCACCTCTCGATCTGCTTCTTAGATCCTCCGGAATACTCCCTACATCGAGTATGGGTCCTCTGCTTTCAGTAGTACGGGCCCATACTACCTGCCACATCTACCCATACTCTCTACACGGACCATCCCAAAGTCCCTAAGTAGCTTTTCAACCTTCGCAATCACCAATCCCGACACGCGTGCTCGCTTCTCAGCGAAATGCTCTACTCTGTCAGCGTACTCATATGACTAAGGTCACTTCCTAGGCTCTTCCTAGGTTCTCAAACTTCTCCGCCATCAGCTGCTGAGAAACTCCTTATGGTGCCAGTCATCTACCTCCTGAATATCGTCACATTCACTTGGTAGCTGACTCCCATCATCGGGAGTTCCACAAAGCACGAAGCAAGCAGCATTCGAGCGTCGAATAAACACGCAAGACCCACTCTAGGTGATAACTCCACTTGCTCTACTCATACTCAAAAGATATCACCGAACTCAGCAACTCTACCCCTCGCGGGTAGCTAACTACTCTCTCAGGAGGTTCCACAAATGCTCATCTAGGTATCTCTCTTAGATTACTCCTCTACTCAAATCCCTATCTATTCCTGCTGGATACTCTTACTCAGCACATACTCGAAAGCTCATCACAGATAACAACAACTCCTAGGCTAAGGCATCACAAATCAGCCCACTCTAGTCCTAAAATATGAAATACCTAGCCTATCTCTAGCATGCATAATACCTCATAACATATCTCATAATACAAAAGTAAGAGTATTTTGGGAAATCACCGTTCGGGCTCTGGCTGATTGTACACACTGCTCCTTCTCGTTTTCTCTCAGAAACTTTTGCTCGTTTTTTAGAAAAATCATTTCTTTGAAATTTTTTCTCAAATCCTCAGTTTGAGTCCAGATTTACCCGAAGGCGCATCCGAATCCCTCAAACCAAGGCTCTGATACCAACTTGTAACACCGTAATTTTTCAACAGATTTATCATTTTAAAATCGTATACTTTTCATAACGTATTGTATAGAAATCTCATTTATTCAAATTACAAAACACAACTCCACTAATAATCCAGGATCCTCAAAATATAACTCTTTCTGTGGTGTGTACAATCAAGTCGGTGCCGTCCCGCGATCCTGAGAAACCTGAAACACATAGCACATAACACGGTAAGCACAAAGCTTAGTGAGTTCCCCAAAATACCACATATAACACATATTAGCCACTCGATGCTATAACTCTGTGGGCCCACTGGCCCTAACTCTGTGGACCCTCTGGTCCTAACTCTGTGGACCTTTCGATCCTAACTCTGGAATACACACAACATAAATCACATAGAAATAATGCAGTGCAGCACATCACATACATAGCATACAAGATACTCTGTCACATAACTCTACTTACCACTCAAGGTAAAGTATAGTGAGAAGACTCACCTGACAAGCAGCAAGCAAAGACCTGCTCCCGAATCTCGAACTAGCATCCGCCTAACACAAGGAATGAATATCTCTAAGTGATACTCTAATCACAACTCTAATCATCGAAGGCTATTCTTCCTCTCTTTAACTCTTTGAAGTGGATAAAATACCATTTTACCCCTCCATGGTCTCTACCACTCGTGTTGACCAAAGCCCCAAAGTCAACAGAAGTCAAACTCGAGTCAACAGTCCATGTTTGACCCGACTCGCCGAGTGCACCCTTGCGACTCGCCGAGTCCACTTATTTTCCTAAGAAGTCTTGTGACAGTCCAGCTCAGCTCGTCGAGTTGGCCCCTAACTCGTCGAGCTATCGCATGATTCAGTTCTTCGGGACAAACCCTAACCAACTCGTCGAGTCGGCTCATTGACTCGGCGAGTTCATTCAGGCCAAATGTTCATTCAGACGATTTCAATCAGATCTATCACCCCAAACACTAGATCTATCATCCCAAGGCTCAATAAACACGTAAAGCTTCGATCTTTACGTTCATACATGAGATTATTGCTCCAAAATGCTAATAAATGCCTTTCATGAAGGATTTAGCTCATCAACCCTCATTTGAACAACTAAAACTGGGACATCTAGACTCTAAGGACCTTAGGAGGTCCAGATCTGAGGTTTCCAACCACAACCATGTCTCATTCAACTCATAGATTAAAAAGGATGGAAGCAAAGCCCTAAAACTCCCAAAATGAGATCTAGTACAAGGAATGAACAAGATGAGGACTTTGTACCTTCTCTTAGCAGCTGAAACACCCAATACCACAAATCCACTGCCTTCCTTTGTTCCCCATCATGAAGCTCTTCATCCTTCTTCATAGAAATGCACCAAGAACCACAATATGAGCTTCTCTCTCACTCTCTAGCTCCAATAGCAATTAGGGTTTGCTCTCAGGGAAAGGTAGCCGCAAATGAGGCTATAAATGCCTTTAAATAGGTCCCAAACCCGGGAAATTAGGGTTTCTCTGCCCAGCACCTACTCGGCGAGTCCCTCCTCTGACTCGTCGAGTCCATTCATTAAATCCACGCGACAATCTCGACTCGACTCGGCGAGTTGGACCCTTAACTTGTCGAGTCTCTTCTTCAACCTCAAGGTTAACATATACAATAATATCCCTGAAAATCCGGATGTTACAAAGAGTAAGTCATAATATAATGCTAGTTCTCTTCTTGTATTAGTAACTTCTTAAGCCTTTAAGTACTTAACACAATTAAGTATCTAAGGAGAAGCACTTCTAATCACAAAATACTTGCAACTAGCTTCAAAAGAGAAAGAGAGGAAAAGAGTAAAATGCTCTCGGGTTTGGTGATATTTCTAAGGGAAAAGAGTGAGCAAAATGAAAGCCTAACATATCCTTTTATACTTACATGCAACACCTAATGCCCATACTTTCACTTAATGCTAAGTGATGGTCTGTTACAAGTAAGGTATGTGTAAGAGGGAAGTTGACAAGCAACCCCCATCCCTTTTCAAATCCACGACAACATGAAGAAAAGGGAAAGTAGATAGCTTGTGTTGTACTTTTAAGAATATAACTAGGATACATGTATAAGTCTAATGGTATCCAATGTGCCCAAAAACTTATACATGACTAATTATATCATATTATATGATATAATAACTAGTTATGATCACCTGTATTGTTATTTTCATTAAATAATAATTTTCACTAATTAAATACAAGAGTTGAATATATTTATTAATAATCGTATTAATAATAAATATTCAATATGTCACACCACGTTTTCACTTTATCGTATAATTGTATAAATGTCTATTTACAAAATTCAAGGTGTAAATACTTTTCGTTTTAACCAATGTGTTCCATAAGAAAGTTGTAATAGATAAAAATATGAATCCGTTAGTATAAATAACGTCGAAAACGGACTTCATATGAATAAGATATGATTTTTCCAAGTTTCGAGTACAATACATTGCATCAATATTTTTATAAAATACGAAACGAAATAGTTGTTAGCTAAAGTAATGTAAATAACTGTTGATATCCATGTTAATACGAATCCATAGATGTAAAGAACATCGAGAACAGAGCTCGTATGAAGAAGTTATGAACTTCATAAGAGCATTCACTATATATTCCTAATAATATATAAAGTGAAAATAAATTGCAATTAACTGTTAATATATAAAGAAAAATTGTAGTACATGATACTACGAAACCATGGATATAAATAACGTCGAAAACAAAGATCATATGCAAAAGTTACAATTATACAAAGATATCGAGAAAATAGTAGGTTCCGAACCAGCACCCTGTTCACCATGTGTCGACAGATGAATAGTGAATAGTGAATAATGCCCATTTCACCCCTATAAATAGGAGGCTATCCCTCCTCATTTCTTACACCATTTCGTCTCGATAATTTCTCTGCTTACCCTCGAGCATATCGGTCCCTCGTGATTCAACATCTTTTTATGTGGTTTCAGTAGTATCAACAGCGAAGCCCTGGAGGTTTCAGAAGTATAAGCAAATATGCATCGAAGTTCTTCCCGCAAAATTTCCAAATTTTCGCTAGAAAACCTATAAATTGAGTTGTATTTACTATGCTTTTAAGTGTAACTTATATTTAAGATCATAGTCGTTATTATGAACTTATAAATAAGAGTTATCAGTAATTCCAGTTATAATACTGATTAATCTACTTAAGTGAGTGATGTCTAGGCTAGATCCGTGAGGTGTTTAAAGTGGATTTTCCAAATAGTATACTCTGTATACGACAGATCCTACCTCCAAAGTGATCTTACATGGTCATCCCTTATTTGATAGAACTCGGTATTCTTTGGGATTAGTGAAGGATCTAACTTCTACCAGATTGCCATGGATATGAATAAGTTATAGTAATATAGGTTAATACTTTTTAAACGCATTACCCGCCAGTTAGATCACCATTTGAGTATATGATAATCGCCTGAGTAATTGTTCAAGTGAGTTATCTCACTATACTATGTGTTACAATTTGTATCCATGTATGATAGGTTATAAGAACTACTAAAGTAGAGTTATTTGTGTAGATTAGTATAGTCTTTGTATGATTGGTTTTTTGGTTATATGATTCGTTCATATGTATGTATGAGGAGTTGATGGTAGAATAATGACAGGCACTGAGCCTATAGACTCATGTTGACGACGAAACGACGACATGCCATGAGTCCAAATACACATGTTATTGTTAGAACGGCGAAAGGTTGTAACCGATGTTTGTATACATGTGTATGTATTGTGATATATGGTATCTTGGGAAGTCACTAAGCTTCGTGATTACCTAGTTGATTACAAATGATTTCAGTTACTTCTTCAGATCATGATAAGGGCAAGGCTTGACTGTACACGTGCATCAGCATCATGTTTTAGTTTTCTACATGTTTTATTTATAATAGTATTTGAATAGTTAGAACTATGTTTTGACAACGATTAAACAACAAGGGATTTTTATACTACCTTTGGAAATTCTATTTTACAAGGTTACACAAATGCACTTTTATATCACCGTTTGGAACAAGTATTATCAACATACTCTACTTTGGAAAAATAAATGATTTGTTATGAAAATTGGGACCTTATACAATATGTGCCAACTTGATAAAGGTGTGATCCTATATGATATATGTTATTAGTAATATTAGTGAATAATGATTCTTGAGCATTGTCACACCCCCGGACCAGACGACGGAAATGTCCGGGGGTTGAGTGACTTCATCTTGTAATATCATCACAGTGAATATAAATGAAACATGACAAACACCATCATCATACATACCAAATACAACCATTATTGTTTACATCAAGTATTGTATTAAATATTACATGCCCAAATAGTTAATGTATGATGATACAAAATATGACAATTTCCATATGTTCCTGTCGACCTTTCTGCTTAACGATTTCCTAAGAATACAAGTTAATTTGAAAACGTCAAAACATATAATGTTGGTGAGTTCATAAGTATGTTTGAGTAAAATGTTTTGTATTACTTTGAAAATGCCAGAAAATCCGATATTTTCTGAAAAACGGTTTGAAATGTTTGTGTCCGATCTTGTATTAATGCATGTGTGTAAATGTTTGAAAGTGTATGAAGTGAAAGATCCCAGACAATCCGATATTGTCTGTTTATAAAACATTACGATCTTAACACCCTAAGACTGAGTACCAGTGCGTGTATGTTACCGTGTTATCAACAGAAATTGTATTCCGTAAATTTTATAATGGAGTTAATTCCTGTAAGTGAGTCGTTATAACCATACTTGATAATGACTAATCCGCCTGTCATGACGTTTTTCAGACGCCGACTTGTTTAAGGTAAGGTTTGTCACCCTAGACTGGCCTAGTCTAATTATAGCGAACAACTCATGTGTGGGGTGTCACCCCCGTATAGATCTATACACAAATTCCCGCTCTCCCTCCAGGAGACTCTGGTTATAACTACAGGCTACGATTGTACACTCTATAGGTGTCAAACGATGTGTCTCACAAGATCCTTAACTAAATTTACGCGAATATGAAATTACAGAGGGTATATTGTTTCCGTGTATATTTTAAGTTTACGAAGTCCAACTAGTATGTATGTGAATGTAGGAGTCAACAAGCGTGTAGACGGATATTCCAGGCCCAACAAGCATATAAATGGACCACTAAGGCCTAATAAACATGTAATGTATATTCCAGGCCCAACAAGCATGTAAATGGACCACTAAGGCCCAATAAACATGTAATGTATATTCCAGACCCAACAAGCATGTAAATTGACCATTAAGGCCCAATAAACATGTAATATATATTCCAGGCCCAACAAGCATGTATATGGACCACTAAGGCCCAATAAACATGAAATGCATATTCTAGGCCCAATTAAGGTGTAAATGACGTAATTAATCCGTTTGTTGTTACGTTGGTTGGTTAAGCTTAATTGTTCACCAAAATAACATAAAAGGGCCCACTTTTTGTGAAAAGACATTTTTGGTCCTTAAAAACCGAAAATTTACAACTTAGGCGTAATTTTGGTAAAAATGACACTTTAGGTCCCTTAGGACCAAAAGTTTACATTTAAGGCTAGTTTCAAATAAAAATAACATTTTTAACCCACTTTTGTCGAAACTATCATTTTCGGCCCAAAAGCATAGAACTTATCCTTTTTGGCCCAAATTTGATAAAATTATCATTTTCAGCCCTTATAATCGAAAAATAACATTTTTGGCTCAACTTTGTTTAAAATGACACTCAAGCCCACAAAAGTCCAAAAATTTACAAACTTAGCCCAAAAACCGTGAAAGCCTAATATGAGGCCCATTTGCGAAAGTTCACACTTTTAGCCCTTCTAAAATCATAAATACCATAAAGATCCATATTTACTCAAATAAATCGTTTCAAAGCCGTGAGTAATGTATAATAACATCACTTTTTGATTATTTTGTCATTTTTGGCCCTCTTATGCGATTTTTCCTAGTTTAAACAACCTTGAAATGTTACAAACCTTTTCTTTGCATAATAAGTTGTATCAAGTGTTATGTTCTACAAAAATCATCATATTTTAGTATATTTTAGAGTTTATGAAGCCTATAACACATAATCACAACATATAACATGAAAAACACACATAATCATGCATATACACATAGATCTACACAAAACAACTTGTATTCTCCCCCAAATCATAGTAAAAATCGAAAATAGGGGGTATGAACTCACTTTGGTTTGATGGATTCGGTTTTTGGTGAAGAATGAGAGAGATTTCGGCCTAGATGCTTCCTTGAGAAGATTTTCGGTTCCTTGAGAGTTCCAGGTGCATGCATCACGAATGGAGAGTTTAGGAGTGAAGGATTTATCATAAAATGATGTTAAATACTTTGATTAGAGAGTAGCTTACCAAAATGATGATCTTTGATGATGTTTTCTTGATCACCCACACAAGCATACACGAAAATTTGAAGAAGGAAATATGAGATTTTCTTGAAGTACTAGAGAGAGTTTTAGAATTGAGATAGAGTTGGAAATGGGGTGTAGGTGGCCGAGAATAGGAAAAGAGAAGAAGAAAGGTGGTTAAATGGTTCTTACTTAGTGGTTAATCCCTAATTGTATAGATATTTGTTGTACAAAATGCATGGATATCCAAAATGTAATATTGAGGTGTCATTAATTCAAATAATCCATGATTCTTTTTTTTTATTTTATGAAACCGAGAATTTAGATAAGGTGGGAAGAAAAAGAAATGTTAGGCTAGAAATGTACACAACCGAAAATATAGAGTCCCATAATGAACTTTTCGGCCCATTGGTCCCTCTTATGAGTTCACGGCCCAAAAGGGGCAAAAACAATGAGATTTGGCCCATTACAATTGTTTATGTGGGTTTTGGCCCAATAAGGCCCATGGAAACGAAGTGAGACATTCTAGGCCCATTAAGGCCCCTCATGTTATAATTTAATGAATGTGGGTCCAACTAGAGCCCAAATGAGTTTTCCTTGGCCCAAAGTTTTTATTGTCCCATTAGGCCCAATAAAAGGATCCTGGTCCGATAAGGGGGGTTGAACCGGGAAACATTAGGGTTACAAGATACATCAAGAGTTAATCATATATAGATAGAATTTTCTAGCTAAAAATGCTAGTTGTGACATCATCCCCCGTTAGAGGGAATTTCGTCCTGAAATTCTTTTGAAAGTCGATCCTAAGGGCTAGAGAAAAGGTGAGGGTACTTTTTCAACATTTGGTCTTCGCATTCCCACGTGAATTCCGGTTCGCGCTTAGCATTCCATCGAGCCTTCAGAGTCGGAATGTGACTTTGTTTTGTACGCTTCACTTCCTTGTCCATTATCTCTACCGGCTCTTCGACGAATAGGAGATTCTTGTTTATCTCGATCTCATCCAAGGAAATGGTGAGGGTTTTATCTGATAAGCACCTTTTTAAAATTTTGACACATGGAATGCTGGGTGCACGTTGTTGAGTTCTGGGGGTAGTAATAGTCTGTAGGCCACCGGACCGATTCGGGAAATAACCTCGAACGACCCGATGTATCGTGGGTTTAGCTTGCCCCGCTTTCCAACTTGGATCTTCCTTTTCTAGGGAGAGTCCTTCAATAGCACCCGATCTCCGACTTGAAACTCCAGAGGCTTTTACCGTTTATCAGCATAACTCTTTTGTCGGTCTCGCGATTCTTGGGGTCGTGCCTTGATTGGAACTATTTTCTCCGTCGTTTCCCGAATGATCTTGGGGTTTGTAAGAGTGATGTTCGATTCTTGTCCTCTTGCTAGCTGGGTGTTGGTCATCTCAGCCCAACATAGAGGTATTCTGCCTTTGCATCCTATATGGTGAGGTGGATTGATGGTCATGGTTAATGAGGATCGTGTACTTGACGTCCCAAAAGTAGTACCTCTAAAACCTAAGGTGAACACTATTATCGCTAGGGTTAAGGTCGCGTGATGTGGTTGGCCTCATACTTTTTAGGCTGCCATTGGAGTTTCTTTTTGGGGGATTTTGAACTAGTAGGATGTTGATCTTTGCTTGTTTCTGGGGACAGTTCGAGTAAGTCTTCGTTTTGGGATATGGGATATCGATCCTTAAGGATGGGTTCGTTTGATTCTTAGTAGTCAGTGGTCCTATGGACACTTAGCCTTTCCTCTTTATGAGTTGGATAGGCGTTCTCTGAGGTTCAAGTCTTGATTGGGTAACTCTCATACTTACTGGGCCATTCCCTTGACCAGATGTCTTCAGTTTTTTTTTGCTGGCGCTTAGTGTCCTTGGTGGTCTAGCTATGGAAATGGCTTCATGAGTTGAGTCAATTTCCGACTCGACTAGCCACATATAGGTAACATTTCCGAAAGAACTTCTGGAATCCATTCCGGAAAGATTTATAAATCTCTAGGTTACCCTCGATGTCCTTTGCTTCTCGTTTTCTTATCTCTATTGTGGGCTAGGAACATGCATGGTATTTCTTACATAAGTACTTAGGAGTCTAGATGCCAGGGATGATTTGGGGGATCTGTCCTTATAAGTTGTAAGGACTTCGTTAGTTGATTGGTCAAGGCGTAGGGTCTCCACATGAAGTTTGTATGGTGATGATTAAGCCAGCCCCTGTCAAGTGACGCCGTTAGGTTTCTTAGAGTTTGTTGTAATAGATGTTGGATTGATTTAAAAGGGATGGTTGCTCGGAAATGAGAGTGTGTTTCATGTACTCGTTTGTAATGTTACCGATTTCGTCCTTGTTATCACTACTGCGAACGTTTTAGTGAGTATTAGTAGTATGAGGGTTTCCGATTATTAGTGATGAAATTTGATAGCATGGTCCTCACCAAGATTTTCTATAATCGCTTGGTAGGTATGAAGCATGTATAGTTAAGAATGGAAGGCTGTCGACTGAGGGGCTCTGTCCTAAATCCATAACTACACAAGGAACAAAAAATAGAACAGAATCACACACTCTAAACCTTTAGAACCTCAATTATATATGACCCTAATATATACACTAAGCCATCGTGGCTCACCTGCAAAACCCTTGGTTTTTATACGGATGACATGTCTTGTTTGGACGATAAAGTAATCTATAATTAATGACTAAAGCCTTTGAATATCTTCATTGGGAAAACATACCGCTGTTCGTAGGTGATTCCGGGAGGGTCTCTCCTGTAGTGATTTCAGCACTCTACCTTCCCTGCCAGAGTTACGTGTTATTGGACAGTCCCTCCTGAAGTGTCCAGATTCATCACACTAGTAACAGGTCGGGCTCATTCTGATCTTGGGGGTCTGGGGGATTGGTCGTGCTGATGCCCTGCAGGAACGGGTAGGGTGCCCCTTCCTATTGCAATTCTTACAGTGTAACTTTCGGCAGGCTCCTTTATGATGGAAACTGCACTTGCTGCATTTTGGAAGGTTTCAACATATGGTCTTACTGATGTTGGTGTGGTAGGTGTCGTGGCAGCATGAACCATAACATTCTGTTGTCTCTTCGAGGGCTCTTGTGCTGTTTTATCCTTCCTCTCTTTTCGGGACTTTCTTTTCTTGCACTTAGGTTTGTGGTCGGGGGTGTTCCTGTCGGCAGCCCCTCGTCGGTGCCCTTGGTTGTTATTGCGCTTGGAGTTGTTGACACCTTTTTCGTTTTCTTTTCCCTTTGTGTCGTTGAGTTGTGCCATGACAACTATCACAACAGCTGTCACTGCGGCTTGGAAGGTAACGGAGTCTATTCGTAGGATCGGTGTCTCACTGGTGTGCTGGTTATTTCTGTGGGATGACATTTTTCTGCTGCATGATGATAAGCAAGCTCGTAAGTAACGATGGTCACTTCGCGTTTTGTTGTATGATTCTCATTGTTTCCACCTACATCCCTGAGATGTATTTATGGTGACAAGTAGTAGTAGATCTTGCACGAATGCTAAATCTATCCATACCATACATAGATTATTTTGGGTTCGATATCCTTGAGTATCTAGCGGTTTCGGTGGTTTGGTTGTGCATACAAGTGAATTCATGAAATAAGGAATATAGAACACATAGCAGATAGCAACGTCACGATAAACACATAATTGTTTTACTAGTAATAACCATCTTAATACATGAAAACTTGCCTTAAAAAGGCATACATTTCAGAGGGAAAATATGATCTGACCACATAACGACTTTATGAGTAGTGTAGTCACTTAATCATAGAGTCGATTCTACATGCAATAGTAACTGAAAAGAGAGCCCTATCAAGAGTGACGGTGATACTCAAATGTCGAACTGATGCACCAGAAGTTCAGCCAATTCGTTCGCCTCCTGAGTGATCACATTTTCCCTCTGCCTTGCTTGAATGGCCATTGCTTCGGCCGCAAAAAGTAGTCGCTTGAGGTTGGCTACTTCTTGCTCGAGAGAGTGTATACGGTCAGTAGTGCTCTCCTGCACTACGTGTTGGTCTGGTGGGGTTCACTAGAGGTTTCCTTAATGTCTTCATCTGACACCTCGTCAGATTCGTCATCCTCATAGTCCGTTACCATATACTCTTCGGGTCTTGCTTCTGGATTTTCTTCTTGAACCATTTCTGGTTCTTCCTCCATCCACTCATGGGCCACCAAGGCCTAATAGTAAAGCTCACCTTGCGGGAATTCAGCCATGAGGTCTGCGCGAGAAGTGGAGGTGTGATAGGTGTGTAAGTGGAGTGTATGTAGATAGCGTTCCAAAATACTCCTATAGTATTTTAATTGTTTATGTTTGAGTTCCTTAAAGCTTTTTGGATACAAGGTTGGTAAGTTTCTAGATTCATTTTCCATCATGATCACTCCCAAACACATGTTGGTCGTATTTTGAATAAATATTGTTGATCAGACCCTATTTATCCCCAATACGACTACATAACTCTCCGGATTTAACCACGATGTTCAATTTCTCCAAAGACTTTTATTGTTATTATGTTAATGCACACGTAGGTATGTATTTTAATTATTTTGTTCAGAGTAGTTTAGTCTCATTGTATTTATAGTTGCATATCTTGTATGATTAGATATGCCAGTTCACTATAAACAATGCTCTGATACCAATCTGTCAAACCCCCGAACCAGACGGCGGAAACGTCCGGGGGTTGAGTGACTTCATCTTGTAATATCATCACAGTGAATATAAATGAAACATGACAAACACCATCATCATACATACCAAATAAAAATCATCATTGTTTACATCAAGTATTGTATAAAATATTACATGCCCAAATAGTTAATGTATGATGATACAAAATATGACAATTTCCATATGTTCCTGTCGACCTTTCTGCTTAACGATTTCCTGAGAGTTCAAGTTAATTTGAAAACATCAACACATATAATGTTGGTGAGTTCATAAGTATGTTTGAGTAAAATGTTTTGTATTACTTTGAAAATGCCAGAAAATCCGATATTTTCTGAAAAACAGTTTGAAATGTTTCTGTCCGATCTTGTATTAATGCATGTGTGTAAATATTTGAAAGTGTATGAAGTGAATGATCCCAGACAATCCGATATTGTCTTTTTATAAAACGTTGTGATCTTAACACCCTAAGACAGAGTACCAGTGCGTGTATGTTACCGTGTTATCAACAGAAATTGTATTCCGTAAACTTTATAATGGAGTTAATTCCTCTAAGTGAGTCGTTATAACCATACTTGATAATGACTAATCCGCCTGTCATGACGTTTTTCAGACGCCGACTTGTTTAAGGTAAGGTTTGTCACCCTAGACTGGCCTAGTCTAGCTGTAGCGAATAGCTCAGGTGTGGGGTATCACCCCCGTATAAATCTATACACAAACTCCCGCTCTCCCTCCAGGAGACTCTGGTTATAACTACAGGCTACGGTTGTACACTCGATAGGTGTCAAACTAAGTGTCTCACAAGATCCTTAACTAAATTTACGCGAATATGAAATTGCACAGGGTATATTGTTTCTGTGTATATTTTAAGTTTACGAAGTCCAACGAGTATGTATGTGAATGTAGGAGTCAACAAGCATGTAAATCGACCACTAAGGCCCAATAAACATGTAATGTATATTCCAGGCCCAACAAACATGTAAATGGACCACTAAGACCCAATAAACATGTAATGTATATTCCATGCCCAACAAGCATGTAAATTGACCACTAAGGCCCAATAAACATGTGTACATATTGCAGGCCCAACAAGCATGTAAATGGACCACTAAGGCCCAATAAACATGAAATGCATATTCTAGGCCCAATTAAGGTGTAAATGACGTAATTAATCCGTTTGTTGTTACGTTGGTTGGTTAAGCTTAATTGTTCACCAAAATAACATAAAAGGGCCCACTTTTTGTGAAAAGACATTTTTGGTCCTTAAAAACCGAAAATTTACAACTTAGGCGTAATTTTGGTAAAAATGACACTTTAGGTCCCTTAGGACCAGAAGTTTACATTTAAGGCTAGTTTCAAATAAAAATAACATTTTTAACACACTTTTGTCGAAAATATCATTTTCGGCCCAAAAGCATAGAACTTATCCTTTTTGGCCCAAGTTTGATAAAATTATCATTTTCAGCCCTTATAATCAAAAAATAACATTTTTGGCTTAACTTTGTTTAAAATGACACTCAAGCCTACAAAAGTTCAAAAATTTACAAACTTAGCCCAAAAATCGTGAAAGCCCAATATGAGGCCTATTTGCGAAAGTTTACACTTTTAGCCCTTCTAAAATCATAAATACCATAAAGATCCATATTTACTCAAATAAATCTTTTCAAAATAGTGAGTTATGTATAATAACATCACTTTTTGATTATTTTGTCATTTTTGGCCCTCTTATGCGATTTTTCCTAGTTTAAACAACCTTGAAATGTTACAAACCTTTTCTTTTCATAATAAGTTGTATCAAGTGTTATGTTATACAAAAATCATCATATTTTAGTATATTTTAGAGTTTATGAAGCCTATAACACATAATCACAACATATAACATGAAAAACACACATAATCATGCATATACACATAGATCTACACAAAACAACTTGTATTCTCCCCCAAAACGTAGTAAAAATCGAAAATAGGTGGTATGAACTCACTTTGGTTTGATGGATTCGGTTTTTGGTGAAGAATGAGAGAGATTTCGGCCTAGATGCTTCCTTGAGAAGATTTTCGGTTCCTTGAGAGTTCTAGGTGCATGGTGATGGGTTTGAGCCATAAGAAGTTTCCTATGTGCACATGCAAACCCTAATGCTTGGATCTAGGTTTCTCTAATTGAACATGCAATGTTTCCAAGGCTTATAATGCTAGATCTATTGTAAACAATTGAATCGTAACATATAAGTCAAATCAAATCATCGAGGGGCCCTCATATCGCTTTTACCCTCTTAGGATAAAAGGAACATATAAACTTCGACTTATATGCATTTACTATCCATTAATAAAATCATACACAACAATGCGTTTTATAACATCAAGTTACTGATTCGTTTACGCATTATCAATGCACAACCAATTAACAAACAATAAACCATATAGCTAGGTTTTAAGACCATATGATATTACCATCTTGCGATCACTTGTGATAAATTCCATGAAGTGATTCCAGCAAGTGTGGGTTTATTCCAATGCTCAAATCAAGTTCATAAGCACTCATGAACTTTGTAGCAAACCTTTGCCATGTCTAATACACTTTGACAATCTACACACTAATTCATGACAATCTTCATTCATATCTACTTCCAACATATGAACGACTGTGGACCGTTCGAATAATTTGATTATTATCAAATAACTTAATTATCCAGGAAGTCAAAACATGCAAAATGAAACAATAGGTAAAAGATTAACATAAGACAGTAACATTACTAATAAATAATACTCCTTTATTTAATCATCAAATGTTAATAACAAATTATCTATTACACGTTTCCAAACTATCTAATCTAAACTAATATCGTCCTTCAGCCCAATGCTCCTAGCGTGCTGCAAATGCTTAATCCTTCTTAGTCCCTTCGTAAGCGGATCTGCTGGGTTATCTTTTGACGATACCCTTTTCACTACGAGGTGTCCCTCTTCCACCCGATGTCGAATAAAATGATATTTTCTGTCGATATGTCGAGATCTACCATGATCTCTTGGTTCCTTGGTCAAGGCAACCGCTCCTTCATTATCATAGAAAATCTCCATGGGCTCCTTTATGGCTGGCACAACTCCAAGGTCTCCAATGAAGTTCTTCAACCATATTGCCTCCTTTGACGCTTCGCTTGCTGCAATGTACTCTGATTCGCACGTTGAATCAGCTACAGTTTTCTGCTTGGAACTCTTTTAAGTTACTGCTCCTCCATTGAGGGTAAAGACCCAGCCCGACTGTGAACGATAGTTGTCCATGTCGGTCTGAAAGCTGGCGTCGCTGTACCCTCGCACCTTTAAGTCATCACTCCCACAGAGGACTAGAAGCCATTCCTTGGTCCTCAGAAGGTACTTAAGAATGTTCTTGACTGCGATCCAATGCGCTCTGCCAGGGTTCCCTTGATATCTGCTGACCATGCTCAAAGCGACGGCCACATCAAGGGTAGTACAAGTCATAGCATACATGATTGAGCCAACTACGGAAGCGTATGGTACTCGGCTCATCTCTGCTATCTCGACTTCAGTACTCGGACTCTGAGTCTTACTCAACTTGGCATTACTCTGGATTGGTAACTCCCCTTTCTTTGAATTCTCCATACTAAAACATTTTAGTACCTTGTCCAAGTAAGTATTCTGACTAAGTCCTATTAGTCTCTTACTTCTGTCTCTCACTATCCTTATTCCCAGAATATAGGAAGCCTCTCCGAGGTCCCTCATAGCGAAGCACTTCCCGAGCCAGGACTTAACCTCCTGCAGTGTCGGGATGTCGTTTCCTATGAGTAGTATGTCATCGACATATAATACGAGGAAGCTTACTACACTCCCACTGGCTTTGACATATACACAAGATTCATCTTCGCTTCGCAGAAAACCAAACTCTTTGACTTTCTCGTCGAAACAAAGATTCCATCTGCGAGACGCTTGCTTATAGACTTCTCAAGTTTACACACTTTATTGGGATGCTTCACATTGACAAAACCCTCTGGCTGAGCCATGTAAACATCCTCAGCCAACTTCCCATTAAGGAAAGCGGTTTTGACATCCATCTGCCATATTTCATAGTCATGAAATGCAACAATGGCTAGTATCACCCTGATAGACTTAATCTTCGCAACTGGTGAGAAGGTTTCGTCATAGTCAACTCCAGGAGTTTGAGTGAAACCCTTCGCAACCAATCACACCTTGTAAGTGTGCACGTTCCCATCCACGCCAGTCTTCTTCTTGAAGATCCACTTGCACCCGACCGTCTTACGACCTGGTACATTGTTAACCAAATTCCAAACTTGGTTGTCATACATGGATTGGATCTCGCTATCCATAGCCTCTTTCCACTTCGCAGACTCTGGGCCTGCCATGGCTTCCTTATAGCTGTTAGGCTCGTCCATATTTACTAGTGTACTATCACTAATGAAAATATCCCTTTCCATAGTAATATGAAAACCATAAAAATGGGGTGGAACACTAACTCTTTCGGAACGTCTAAGAGGTAAGGACTCGTCAATCGGTTCAACCGGAGTTTCCTCCTCGGGTTGAGTGCCAGTGTTAGAGGTTCCTTCATCGCTTGACTCTTGAAGCTCTTCAAGATCGATCTGCCTCCCACTGTTTCCTTGGCTGATGAGTTCTCGCTCTAGGAAAAACCCTCTCCTTGCAACGAAGACTACATTGTCACTCGGTCTGTAGAAGAGATATCCAAAAGATTTTTGTGGGTAGCCGATGAAAATACATCGTTCACTACGAGGTTCGAGCTTGTCGTGAGTATCTCGTCTTACAAAAGCCTCGCAACCCCAAACCTTAATATGTGCTAACGAGGGAGCCTTCCCTGTCCACATCTCGTGAGGTGTTTTGGCAACCTTCTTCGTAGGTACTAAGTTAAGGATATGGGCGGCAGTCTCTAAGGCATACCCCCAGAATGAGATAGTTAGCGAAGCACGACTCATCATGGAACGAACCATGTCTAGCAAGGTTCGATTACGCCTCTCAGCTACACCATTCAATTGTGGCGTCCTAGGTGGCATCAATTGTGAAACTATTCCACATTCCTTGAGGTAGTCGTGGAATTCAAGACTTAGGTACTCTCCACCTCGATCAGATCGAAGCATCTTGATTTTCCTGCCCAATTGATTCTCCAGTTCTTGTTTAAACTCTTTGAACTTTTCAAAGGTTTCTGACTTGTGCTTGATTAAGTAGATATACTCATATCTGCTATAATCATCTGTGAAAGTCACATAGAAGCGATTCGCGTACCTCGTGGTGGATCTAAAAGGCCTACATACATCTGTATGTATGAGATCCAATAAACCCTCACCCCTCGCACAAGTACCAGTGAATGGTGACTTGGTCATCTTTCCAAGTAAACAAGACTCGCACACGTCATCGTCCCTAAGGTCGAATGACTCCAACACTCCATCCTTTTGGAGTTGGGCTATGCGTTTCTTGTTGACATGTCCAAGACGACAATGCCACAAGCATGCTCTATCCATACTATTGGAAGAATCCACACACAATACATCATTTCCTAAGTTGTCTACAACCATCACAGTTTCATATATTCCACTACAAGGCAATGCTTCAAAATATAAAACATTATTAAAATAAGCATAAATAGAACCCTTTTCATTATCAAATGAATATGTAAAGCCTTGTTTATATAAACCATGAAATGAAATGATGTTTCTAGCCATATCTGGCGAATAGCAACAATTACTCAAATTTAAATCTAAACCATTACTAAGCACTAAGGAATAAACTCCAATCTTGGTCACAGGCGACGATCTTCTGTTTCCCATGATCAGATTCATCCTTCCACGCTCCACATCCCTATTTCCTTTTAGTCCCTGCAAATCAGAACATATGTGAAAACCACATCCTGTATCAAGAACCCAAGAAGTATCATGTGATAAACTATTAGATTTAATTGTGTAAATACGTGCAAAAGATGGCTTGATCTTTCCATCCTTGATGGCCTGCAGATATTCTGGGCAACTTCTCTTCCAATGCCCTATCTTGTGGCAGTGGTGGCACTCTGCCTCCTTGGGGTTTGAGTTGGGTTTAGCAGAACCAACTTTGGTTCCACTAGAAGAGGTGCCATCTTGGGACTTTCCCTTGTGGTGGCCCCTTGAGGAGGCCTTCCACTTCTTACCCTTCCCTTGCCCTATTGCCAAGACAGGGGCAGCAGCTGGAGTGGGAGTTGATGCAACAAATTTATCCTTGAGGTTGCTATCAGCAGTCCTTAACAAGACCTGAAGCTTGCTCAAGGAGACCTCTTCCGTATTCATATGGTAGGTCATGCGGAACTGGCTATAGCAGGAAGGCAATGAGTGAAGGATAATGTCGATTTCTAACTCTTCATCGAAGTTCACATTTAACTTCAGCAGGCGATCAATATATCTCTGCATCTTTTGCAGATGGGTAGTTAGGGACTCTCCATTACCCATTTTGGTAGTGATCATCGAAGTGACGATCTCATACCTCTCTTGCCTGGAGCTCTGGTGGTAGCGTTCCAGTAGATCCTGATGCATCTCATAGGGGTACTTGTCCTCATAGGACTTTTGAAGTTCAACAGTCATAGTCGCGAGCATGATGCAATGGACTTTCGTGGCATCGCGCTCATGGGCTTCGTAGGCCGCGATCTCATCGGCAATAGCAGTTTCGATATCAATCTCCTTAAGCTTCTCGTCGAGGACATACTCTTTGTCCTCGTAGCGAGTGACCATGCGAATGTTGCGGATCCAATTACTGAAATTGGTCCCATCGAAGATCACTTTCCCACACAAGTTCATGAGTGAGAATGAACCAGAGGAGTTTGACCCAGAAGCGTTGTTGTTTGCGTTCGACATCTGAAATGGAAAAGGAACAAAGTTGATTAGAAATGAATTTCCCCAATTAATCACCCAAATGAGAAATTAGGGCTAGGAACCAACAACATTATTTACAAATTAGAAAAGGGATGCCGTAATCTAACAAGTAAATAATTTGAAGGCAAGTGAATGTCAATTCACTAATTCTCCACCATAAAAAAATGAAAAAGAAATTAAGTTTTAAATGTATTGAAAACTCCTAGATCTTTTGAGATACATTGAACTTTTCAATGGCATGTTTAAATCTCGATATGCCCCTCTCGTTTGTGACTGGGATTCGAGGATCACAAAGTGGGTGTGAATAACCATGCAAATGTACATGGTGCACTTATTGTTACAGTTACCTATTCGATGTGCTGGTTAACCACACACGCTCCATCGAACTATAACAAACAATGAGTCACCCTTTGCCAACTTTACTTAGAACCCAATTAATGTGCCGGTTAGCCACACGTGCTCCATTAACGTCTTAGCAATGGTACAAAGTGTAATTTCATGGATTTGCATCAATTCACTTTTGCCTAAAGTAACTAAGATTGGGAATTTTGTAAAAACATTTAGTTACTTAATATAGATTCATTATACTTTTAATGAGGAAAGGTTTGCCCGATCCTACCCGTTCGGCTAACGACCCTCCACCAATCAAGGAAGCGGTGGGTGAGAATGGACACCCATTAAACGGACATTTTATAGGCCATAACCTTATACCCCCTTATAGATTGGCTTCGTGAATGAGGCCTACTAACGGTAAGACTAACATTTAAGATATATATATATATATATATATATATATATATATATATATTAATCTTATAATATTATAAGTATAGGGTTGAATTTTAAAACTTGTAAAATTCTAAGGTTTGAAATTTAATTAGTTCAAATTAAACTTTTAATTACAAAACTTAAATTTAAAAACTTGAGGACAAGTTTTGAACTTTTCAAAACATAAAGGATCAAATAGCAAACAATATAAATCAACTAATTAATTTAATGATTATCTAAATTTGACATAGTCAATATTACTTGCAAGACAATTTACCAATTTAATTCAAATAATCAATTATTATCATATAAGGAAATTAATATTCAATCAAATGGTAATTATCTTTTGTTTGGTCAAAGATATACTCAAATATATTATAAAATTCGGAATTTAATGACCCAAAACAATTAAGGCAAGTATCCTCAAGCAAAACAGCAAGAAATCCCGAAATCTGCTCTGACTGACGCTTGGACTCGCCGAGTTCCATTATGGACTCGCCGAGTCTACAATGGGACTCGCCGAGTCTGTCAGTCAGGGGCACAAAAAAAAACGATTTTTTCATGTAAAAACAATCAATTAAAGCATCAATTCAATAGAAATCAATCTAAGCTCTGATACCACTGATGGGTTTGAGCCATAAGAACTTTCCTATGTGCACATGCAAACCCTAATGCTTGGATCTAGGTTTCTCTAATTGAACATGCAATGTTTCCAAAGCTTATAATGCTAGATCTAGTGTAAACAATTGAATCATAACATATAAAATCAGATCTAGAAGAATACCTTAAGTTGATTGCTTGAATCTTCTTGTTCTTGGAGCTTAGAGTCACAATTGTCACTCCTCTAATGGCTTACAAACACCAACTAGCAAGAGGATGATTTGGAGAGAGAGGAGAGATGAGAAAATCAGCTCTAGGGTTACCAATGCAACAAGGTGGCCGATTTCCCTCACCCATAGGGTCTATTTATACTATGAGCTACTAGGGTTACATCCTTAACCCTAATTGAATAACTTAGGCCCTAAGCAATCCAAGGATCCTTCTAAATTAAGGCTTGGACGAACTCAAGGATATCTTAACCCTAAATTTGGCCACCCTAAGATCTATAAGGATTCATAGCCCAAAACTCAACTATCACACATTTGACAGTTTAAGCCCTTTTATTCAATTAACCTCTTTTAGTCACCAAATTAATTCCTAATTAATTTATAACTAATATTAATTAAATAATATTATTATTCCTTTAATATATTATTCTCATAATATATTAATATAATAATCTCTTCTCTCTTTATAAATCACCCTGTCAAGTTGCTATGGTGAAGGCAACCCAAAAGGACCATGCACAACCGGGTCAAGTACTTACCAAATATAGTTACAGGCTTAGACACTAATCCAACACATGGATCACGAATGAAGTGTTTAGGAGTGAAGGATTTATCATAAAATGATGTTAAATACTTCGATTAGAGAGTATCTTACCAAAATGATGATCTTTGATGAAGTTTTCTTGATCACCCACACAAGCATACAGAAAAATTTGAAGAAGGAAAGATGATATTTTCTTGAAGTTCTAGAGAGAGTTTTAGAATTGAGATAGAGTTGGAAATGGGGTGTGGGTGGCCGAGAATAGGAAGAGAGAAGAAGAAGGGTGGTTAAATGGTTCTTACTTAGTGGTTAATCCCTAATTGTATAGATATTTGTTGAACAAAATGCATGGATATCCAAAATGTAATATTGAGGTGTCATTAATTCAAATAATCCATGATTCTTTTTTTATTTTTTATTTTTTATGAAACCAAGAATTTAGATAAGGTGGGAAGAAAAAGAAATGTTGGGCTAGAATTGTACACAACCGAAAATATAGAGTCCCATAATGAAGTTTTTGGCCCATTGGGCCCGCTTATGAGTTCACAGCCCAAAAGGGGCAAAAAAATGGGTTTTGGCCCATTACAATTGTTTATGTGGGTTTTGGCCCAATAAGGCCCATGGAAACGAAGTGAGACATTCTAGGCCCATTAAGGCCCCGCATGTTATAGTTTAATGAATGTGGGTCCAACTAGAGCCCAAATGGGTTTTCCTTGGCCCAAAGAAATCAATTTGAGGTTTTATTGTCCCATTAGGCCCAATAAAAGGATCCTGGTCCAATAAGGGGGGTTGAACCGGAAAACATTAGGGTTACAAGGTACATCAAGAGTTGATCATATATAGATAGAATTTCCTAGCCAAAAATGCTAGTTGTGACAAGCATATAGATCTAACATATATCCCACTTACACAAGATTCATTATTGATTAACATAGACAATTTGTCACACCCCAAAACCGGAACGGAGGAATCGTTCTGGGGCAGAGGACGTCATGCGTAGTATCACAACAATTGTATCATAGCAAGCATAGTAAACACAACCAGACATTGAATACATATATGAAAAATGTTTACATTGTCTTAATACATAGTTTTGTTCATATCAAAAGTAAAATCGAAAGACGTGACTCCAACGCTCCGACTTCTCCATTCTCCTGAAAGTACCTGTCTACTAATTTCCTGAGAATACAAGCAGTTTTGAAATAATATCAGCATAAAGCTGGTGAGTTCATAAGCATTTAGTTTGGTGGAAAATGTTCTTTGACCCTTTTGAAAAGTGTTCCTCAAGAAAATTGTATATTTTCTTATGAAAAGCGTGTTTGAAAACCGGTCGTTAATTCTGAAAGTGTTTGCATGACTCCAAGATTCATACAAGATATGTACAATCCAAGGAGCCGTGGAATGAATGTGAATATCCGTTAGTTACTTGTTAAACAATCTGTTTATGAAAAGCCGAGTTATCCCGGGAAAATCCTATATTTTCCCTAAAAGTTGATTATTGATTATCCGTTCTAAACTGAGGTGTACAAGTATCTACCACACTTATATCGGTAAACGTAGTTTTCTTTTAAAAACCCTGGTTACTACCAGTGAGGTATATTAGCCTTATTATATAAATAAAACTAAATAAAAGAAAACGTGGTGAACTAAATCCTAAAGGCATTGCTAATACCCTCCAGTAATTAATCGGTTATTACTTTGAGGTTAGTTCACTTGATCCATTATTACAAAAGTAAATCACTGTTATCTACATTGTGAGCTTTATAACCATACTTTAACTTGATATGGCGCGAATCGGGCACCAGTATCTTTCATGACTTTGTTACCTGTAGACCTGCCGGTCCTACTGTAGCTAACAGCAAGGTGCGGGATAGTCAGTCCCGTATAGATCTATACACAACAGTCACGCTCTCCCTACAAGAGATTCTGGTCATAAGTACTAGTCCTACACTCTGTTTCGGTGATGAGTGTTACCAAGGACGTGTCTCCAACTTAGACTAACAAATTTACAAGTAATAATGCTGAAAACCCTTTTTGTAATTAACATGAGTCCTTTATAAAATGATATCTTTTACTTCATGGTTCATAAGTTCATTGCCTTAGTTTTGAAAACTGTTTCTACGAGTTGATTTCTTAACCCATTTGGTAAAACTGTTTTTCATGTTCAAAGTATATTGAAAATATAATTATCTTAAACAAAATAATATATTTTGAGCCCAAGATTTCTTATGCTTTTGCTTGTATTCCCCCCTGAAAACATGAAAAACTCGGAAAAGCGTAGGGGTATGAACTCACCTCAGGCGATTTGAATGAAGGATCGATACGGAATGCGGGATGTTCAAGTGAAGTCTTGAACACGATTTGATCCTAATTAACATGTAATGAAACATAAAGGAGTCAAATGAAGGTATTTCCCTACTAGATGTGATGGAGAACCACTCTAAGAACTTGGGACTACTTACACTAAGTGTTAGGACCTTAAAGGAATGAATAAGGGAGGTGTATGTCTACCTTAAAGGTGTGTGCGGCCATGGGTGTGTGGCCCAAGGGGTGTGCGGTCGTACACTCATGATGGAGGGTGCCTTTGGGGTATTTTTAAGGTCCATACTTGCATCCATGATGTGTTCTAGGTCCATACTTGGCCTTTATAACTGCATGGTTATCAACAACATTTAACTATGTCAAAGCACACTAATCCCTATACTTGAGTCCCTAATATGTATCTTAGGTTGAAAGACATACATATATTTACCATTTTTCAAGATTCACTTATGATAATGATCCATGAAGTGATTCTTGAAGCGAGTCATATCTAATAGTTGTTCTCCAAAAAGTACATATAAACTTGGATGCAGTGCCTCGTTATTTCATCACATGAAATCAAGTAATCCGATTCATATTACTCTTATTTCATAGTTGTAACACCCCGACTCCCAGGTATAAATTTTATAGCTTTATATTCATATTTAAAGGCCTACTCGACGAGTTGGATGCCCCAACTCGTCGTGTAGAAACGGTTATGGCTGTGTGACTTAAGGGACCTACTCGACGAGTTGGAGGACCCAACTTGACGAGTTGGAATTGGAATGTGAAACCCTAATTTCCAGGGTTTTGCACCCTATTGAAAGGCTCATTAGCCACCCTCTGCATCTCTTACCACCCCTTAACCTCAGAAAACCCTAATCGTGTATTACTCCCCATTGTGTGTGTAAAAGCTTGGAAGGTGGTTGTAGGGCAACGAACTTGAAAACTCAAGAGCTTGGATCAAGGAGAAGCTTGTAGATCCAGTACCTACTCCATTTTGGCTCCCATTTGAAAGTAACAAGTCGTTACCTTGATCATTCTAGTGTTAGATCTCCTTATTCATAGGTTTTAGACCATTTCTAGCATATTATGGGCCATTTATGGCATTGAGCATGATATGAAGTTGTAACTTCAGATCTGGACTCCTCTAAGCCCTTATAGTAAAAAATTTATCAAATTTATCAAGCTTTGGCCCTTCTCTCTGGCTTAAACCACTTCCTTAGCTTGGTTTTGGCATTTAAGGCCTTGCATGCATGTAAAGTTCGCAACTTTACATGGTAATTATGCCCTAGGAGGCTAGATCTACAATTTGGAGCCTTGGTCTTGCTTAAAGACATCTGGATAAGAAAAGGACTGAAGGGACTCGACGAGTTGCATGGTCAACTCGACGAGTTGGATGAAGATTTCCTGTTTTTGATTCTGCATGGACTCGGCGAGTCAGTGAGATGACTCGATGAGTTGGTTAGGGTTTTCACGAAATTTTGGACATTGCGTGGACTCGACGAGTTGTCTGGAAACTCGGTGATTTAACTAGGGTTTTCACGACTTCTTGAGTTATGGAGGAACTTGACGAGTTGGGTCTGTTGGATTAGGTGTCTAAGCCATAACTATATTTGGTATGTACTTGACCCAGTTGTAGCTTGGTCCTTTTGGGTTGCCTTCACCAGAGCAACTTGACTGGATGAATAATGGAGAAAGAGGTTATTATGGTTTATTAATATATTATATGAATAATATATTAAAGGAGAAATCATGTTTGTTTAATTAATATTGGTTAAGAATTAATTTAGAATTAATTTTGTGGTCAAAAGATATTAATTAAACTTGGGGAACTGATCTTGTAATTATAAGATAATTTCATTTTGGGCTAAGGAACCCCTGGAAAGAGGTTGGACGAAATCCTATGGGAGCCCATAAGGATTTCGTCCAAGGGGCTTGATTCTGGAAGATTCTTGTGGGTTGCTTAGAGCCTAAGCAACTGGATGAGGTCTTTGACTGGAATCCTAATTCCTCAGCTATATAAGGAACCCCCTGGCTCCCCAATTCGGCTACCACTTGAACCCTAGAGATCCAAGAGCCGATTTTAGCCTTCCCCCTCTCTCCAAGATCATCCAATTGCTTTTGGTGTTTGTGATTCATTAGAGGCATCACATTTGAGGTGATAGGTTTCTCAAAAGCTCAAGATCTTCAAGCAACAATCAAAGGTAATTTTCTAACTTGTTTATTAGATGTTAATTTTGTTTTTGTTGTATGCTAGATTAGTGTTGGGTATTAGAGGTTGTGTCATTGGGCTTTTAATATAGTCTTTTGTATTATCGAGTTGGGCCTGTCCACTTGTATTTATTTCTAGGGTTAGAGTATTTAAGGTGCATTCATGCATCATATTTTAGTTAACTCTGATCATTACGCTGTAACCCTAATCACGCCTCTACAGTAGCAATTCTTCATAGAGCTCTTCTGAGGCGTGACACTTAATCATTTGACATTCTTTGAATCATCATTGTGTTCTTGTTTTACTTGTTCTGAATCTAATCGATCTGTAAGGATTTTCATCCCAACAATTGGTATCAGAGCAGGAGATTGCGTAATCTATACACATCTCTTCTGTTTACAGAGTTTTTAGGGTTTCCGTTAATATAGGATCTGGTTCAGTCGTCCTCATTGTCATCTTGACAGCGTAAAGTGATCTTGATATTACCCTATAAACTGTCTTAGTTTACACGTCTGATTCTCTACAGGTATCAAAGAATATATCATCATGTAGCACGACGATTCTAACATCAACTCCATTAATATCTCAATCATTATTGGATCAACAACAAGGATCCTAATTCTCTTTCCTCATGAATATGAAGTTTGGGCGCTCCATTTTGAAGATTATGTTCTCGGTTCAGATGATAATGGTTATTTAATTTGGGAAGCCATTACTCTCGGTCCATTTACTCACACTAAAACCAAAAGGGCTATCAAAACTCAGAAGGAATATAACAAGCTGCTCCTTGATGTGAAGGATGTTCCTCAGGACGAGAAAAATAAGTTAATCAGTAACGTCAAAGCAATGAGGATCATTAGATTCGCTTTGCAGGCCGATACTTTTCGTCTAGTCAGTTCGTGTGATACTGCAAAAGCCATCTGGGAGAGGCTCAAAGAACTTTACTCCACTGACGCAGATCTTGAGCATTCTACACAAACACTCCTTCTTTCACAGTTTGGTGCTTTTGCACAAAATCCAGAAGAAAATCTGAGCTAAACATTCAATCGCTACAATCATCTTCTTAGTAAGATGATGAAGCATGGTATTGGACATGAGGTGATCGAACAAAAGGTTACTCTCATGAATGGACTTAGATCTGAGTGGATGGCAGTGGTTTCTACCGTCAAAGTGCACGAGCAGTTCAAAAGTTACTCTTTAGCCAAGCTTGTTGGGATTCTTAAGGCACATGAGAGTGAGGTGTCAAAAGAAGCGAAAGTTGTTTCTGGTATGGGATCACTAGCTCTTGTTGCGAAGGGCAAAATAGTTGCAGTGGATGAGCCTGATTCGGATCATTCTGAATGTGATCTTACGAACGAGGAGTATGCTTTAATGGTTTCAAATCCTAAGCGGTTTGCAAGAAAGAAATTTCCATCAAACAAGAACCGAAACTGGCAGGGTAGCTACAGCTCAGAAAAGGTGAAAGAGGAGAACAAAAGCGCTTCTTAAAAGGAGTAAGATAAAAAGGAGAAGAAGCTTGTGGGTGACTCCGGTTATGACTGCAATTATTGTCATGGCAAAAACACTTGGAAAAGGAGTGTATGCTGAGAAGGTTGAATGAGAAAAAGGAAGGAGAAGATGATGAGGCTTACCAAATGAGAAAGTTAGAAGAGATTAAGAAGAAAAATGTTGCTGATAACTCTATGCCTGCTTTGATTGTGCAGGAAAATATGGCTGAAGACGAGTTTGGAGGAGTTGAGGTTTGGTCGACAGACTCAGAAGACGATGAGGTTCGCAGGCCCACACATGGCAGGGCGCTCGTTGCGAAAGAAGAGGGTTCGCGGTTCGCCGGAAGGTGTTTGATGGCGACAAGTGATGGGTCACAGATGCTGGAGAATGCTACTGGGAGTTAAAGAAGGTATGATAGCTGTTTCACTGCGAAACCGGTTGGTGAACAAATCAATGAATGCAAACAGCTGATCAACAAGGTAAATCTAATTCTTGAATCTCTGTATATTTCTGTGTCTAGATATGAGAATGAACTAAATGATCTAAAATTTACCTTTTCAAGCATTAGTGATAGTTTAAAACGAACCCGTTTAACAAACTCTAACCTAACTGATCAAATCAGCAGGGTTTCGTCGAAAAGCGATGAGAGGAGAATGTGGATTGAGAAGATCGAGTCGGATTTGTCTATGTCTAGGGATCAATTAATTTACTTGCAACAAGACAATTTGATGCTTTTAAAACAACGTAACATTTTTTGTTTGATTGCTAAAAGGCTTTACTTTAACATTACTCAGTTGCACCTTGATTGTGAGATTGGTAATAAAATTCACAAGATGATTTTACCATCTCTTGAATTAAAGGAAGACGAAATTGACGCCAATTGTTATAAGTGTGAATCCATCGTCTCATCTGACGAGACTTCTGATGCTTACAAGGTAGGACTGGAAAGAATTGAATCGTACATTAAGTCCAAAGATCACAAAAACATGTTAAAATAGCTTTTGGATGAAAAAGATAAAAAGCAAATCAAATATGATACTATACAGAAATTCGATTCATTGAGTACAAAATTGAGTTCAGAAAATAAGATAAATATTGAAAGCACATATGAATTTGATGAGGATAGTGATATGAGCGAAGTCTCTATAGAGGATGAGGTGGATTGCTCAGAGTTTGTTAAAAACGAAAATGAAACTGCGAAACCTTTGATTTATGAAAATTCGGTTGAATTCGCACGTATTTCTCAAAACAAACCTGAAATTTTAAAAGCTAAAGCAACAGTTTTTCCCAAAGTGCAAACTGTCCCTAATCAAGTGTTTACTACTAAAGGACTGGACAAAAATCAAACTGTCGAACTAACATCCATCGTCAACGAAGACAACAAAGATGGTTGCGACGAGTACTTTTGGTCCGCTCCTATAGATAATGCAGACGAAACGAAGGGTCTATCAGTAAGAACTTCGTGGAGAGTGAAAGGACGATATGTAGCAGAACCACTAAACAATCGTTCAAGCTTTGAGAAAGGAAGCCCAAGTGGAACAAAGGAAAGTCCAAGTGAACATAAATAAGTGAAAGATGAATCCCATGCAAGAAAAAAGAAACCCAAGGCGAATATTCACAAGTCTTATGAGCAACTTGCAGAGCAAAAACGTCAAAGGAATCTGAGATATCAGAGAAATCTCAATGAAAGGAAGCGATTTTGGCAATCCCAAAATTCTAACTATGTTCGCAAAGAAAAATCTTCCAATCAAAATGCGAAAGCTCGTTCGCATGCGGATCCCAATCAATGCTCGCACTGTCACTCTTGCAATCCACATAAACCCAAAAAGAACTTTGTTCAAAAACCCTCTCTTTCAAAGAAGCCCATTGAGAAACCAAAATCTCATCATTCTCAACTCACGAAGGCTTCGTTCAAAGATGTCAAAGTAAAGGGGAAGTTAGTCTCAGATTCTGAAGCTCAAACCAAGAAGTCGACTGCTAACCCAAAGAAAGTTGAGAAAGAATTCGTCAGGAATCAAATAAAAAACAAACAAAGACGATCTGATTCAAAAGAAACGAAAAGGAAAAATAACAAAGTAAAAGTTTTCAACATAACTAAGAAAGATGAAACCACATTAGTTAAACGAACTTATATGGTTGATATTGCAATTACTTTTCCTCGTTCTGTAAAAGGCTCACAAGGACCCAAGCAACTTTGGGTTCCTAAATCTACTTGATTTTTGCAGGTAATTAGTGACGAGTAGTTCGATTCTGAATGGTATATCGACAGTGGCTGCTCACATCACATGACTGGGAGGAAGGAGGAGTTGCGAGAGTTTTGAGCTCTCAAAGATGGTGGAAATGTAAAGTATGGAAACAACTCGTTTGGAAAGATCAAAGGCTATGAGATGATAACTAACGGAGAATTTTCGATTCGTAAGGTGGCATATGTGGAAGGCTTACAACACAACCTAACTAGTGTTTCATAATTGGTTATAGGCACGGGCTTGAAAGTATCCTTTGATGATGAAGGATCTGAGATAATAGAAAAGAAAACGAAAGAATTTCTCTTAAAGTTGCAGCGAAAAGGAGAAATGTATCCTTTGAATCTGAACCTGATACGAGGGAAGCCTGCCATATGCTTGCTTACGAAATCTCACTCTGATGATAGCTGGCTATGGCATAGAAGACTTTCGCACTTCAACTTCAAAGACATCAACAAGCTTGTTCTTGGTGATCATGTGCGAGGGCTTCCTCTCTTGAAGTATGATAAGGATCATCTGTGTGCAACATGTGAGATGGGGAAGCAAAGCAGAAAAAGTCATCCAACAAGAGTAAACACGAAAATCATTGAACCATTGGAACTTCTACATATCGACCTTTGTGGACCCTCTGCAATTGAAAGTGTTGGTGGTAGTAAGTACATTCTTGTAATAGTTGATGATTTTTCACGTTTCACTTGGGTGTATGTGACAACCCGAAAATTTCTATTCTTATAAAAGTCAAACTTGGTCAACTAACGACAACTTAATTTTTATTCTATCTTAAATGGGTTAGAGTAATTGCTTTTAAGTGTTTAAACCTTGTATTCAAGGTGTTATGTGTTTAGGAAGGGAATTAGTTGGAACCGAGAAACTTCGCACCTCTCTTCTTCTCTCTTCCCTTCGGACCGCAAACCCCGGCCGTGAACCCTCGCAGGGCCGCAAACGAGCCTTTGGCCGTGAACAGCCCGTGGGCCGTGAACAGGCTGCAGGTCGTGAACCCTCGGTGTACGGCCATGAACCTCCTCTCCTATATATATGAGAGTTAGTTCATTTATTCCTCATTCTTTCACTTCTGGCCGCAAACTCCAACATTTCTCTCTCAAGTATCATATACCAAGAACACCATTTTCACTCTTTTCATCCCTTTTTTCTTTTGCATTTCCTTAGTATACCACTTAGGACCTTCAAACACTCGCCAATCATCAAGATCTTCAAGTATTCTTCCCTGATTTTGGGTCGTGAACCATCCATGGGCCGTGAACCCATCAAGCTAGCCGTGAACTCCTTTTCAGCCTTCCATTTTCGATTCTAACACTTCTTTGTAAGTGTTCCCTACTTCATAGGCTGTTTACTTTACACCTTAGTTGTTAAATGCACTAATTGTATACATATATATGTTATTATATGCTAAATAGGATCTGTTTGTGCTTCGGGACTTCACTAGTGAAATCAAGCATCCTATATCGAACTTTCCTATCAAATCACTCACTAACAGGTGAGTTCATACCCATGTAATCTACCTTTTTAATGGTTTTAAATGCTTTTAAGGGGGGGGGGGGGAAATACAAGTTGAACACGATTAAATTGTATTAATATTTACCTGTGATATCAATCACACAAAAGAAATTCTTATGCTTTCATAAGTACCAAAAATCAATTCAAAAACTTTTTTAAAAGACTTTAGGTTTTTGTTTATTATCAAAATCATGTTCATTCATATAATTATGTATAAGTATGCTTTAACGGACTTAGGACTAATGCTAGATACCTTGAATCCTGTTCCTTGTTTGGTTGTGGGCTTAGGGTAGAATCACTAGTCCGACAGTCGGCTAAATCATAGTTATACTTGCTAAATATATTCATGAATATTAATACCCATTTTTAAAGTACATGCTTAACTCAGTTTTAAATACTGTTAAACTCTTTTAAATGTCTTATAAACTCTTTAAACTTATAATTGTCCAAAATCATGTTTATATATGTATAGGTATATAAATAAGACTTAAAGGACTTAGGACTAGTGAATTGCCTTATTTCCTTTTCCTTGTTTGGATGTGGGATTAAGGTGGAGTTATTTGTCCGAAGGTCGTTTCCTTCTTAATTATATATATTATACATACAGGAATATAAAAGGTTACTTCAGTCAATATCATTACCTTTGTATCACCTTGAGCAAAGGGGTACATTCATGAGAAATCATGCTAACCAGATAGAACATATAACTTATAATAAGTATAATTTATGAAACAAACGAGAAATCTATTTTTACTAGATAAGTATACCAGGTTTAAACTACTTTGTTAAGAAAAGGATATATTTTGATCTTTACTTAAATCAGATAAACCAAAAATGTGAGCCACTACTTCACGACATAGCAATATACTTGTTATGTCTCATTTTGTAACCAGAGTCTCATGGAGGGAGAGCGGGCATTGTGTGTATAGATCTATATGGGACTAACAATCCCACATCCCAACTGTTAGCTACAGTCCGGCAGACAAGCCAAGGGGTGACAAATGTCACATTAGTTTCCACGCCAGTAGGTCGTCGTGTTAAACACTAGTCAATCAGTATGGTTCGAGAAGACATAATCGATTTTTGAGTTATGTGCGTGCCCAGAAGGGAGCAAAGTGAAGTTTGCTGCCTGCACCTTCTCTGACAGAGCCCTTACATGGTGGAACAGCCATGTCAAGTCATTGACTCTTCCTATAGAAAACACAATGGGCTGGGAAAATCTAAAGGAAATGATGGTGGAAGAGTACTACCCGAGGGGCGAAGTACAAAAACTAGAGCATGAGCTGTGGAATCTTACCATGGCAGGCTCAGACATAGAAGCTTACACCGACAGATTCAACGACTTAGCTGCACTATGCCCGAGGATGGTTACCCCGGAGAGTAAGAAGGTAGAGAGATACATTTGGGGACTACCTTCTCCAATCCAAGGAAACGTATTGGCAGCGAAACCTCTTACGTTTGACAGTGCCAAACACCTGGCTCGAACATTGGTGGATTATGGGATCCGCCAAGGCATAATGGACCCCGTTCATGGGTCAAACAAAGGAGGAGATGATAATCAAAGGTCCGAGAGCAGAAAGAGGAGACAATCAACACAAGTACCCTCCGAGGAACAACAGACAGGCACAACTTATACTGCCACGACCCCAGCCACAGCAGCACCCGACAATCGTTACGCCGGAACCCTTCCTAAATGCAATAAGTGTAACTTCCATCATATCGGAAGGTGTCGGAAGTTGTATTGCAAGAAGTGCCTCCGAAGAGGACACACCATCCGCTTCTGTAGGGCGCCGGCACGACCAATCTCTCAAGTCCCATTTGAGGAAGTGAGTCAGACCTGCCACGAATGTGGTGAAATAGGACACCACAGGAGAGATTATCCATTGGCTAGGAACCCTGGTGAAGAAGGAAGAGTGCTAATGATCACTGCAGGAGAGTCTACCCCGGAACCACCTGAGAAGATCAGTACATTTCCCAACCAAATCCTAGCTATAATAGTTTCTTCCTCGTCTAAACTAAGCACATAGTTTATGTAGAAATTAAATACTCTTTCTGGTAAACTATAATAACTTGGTGTAAACAGTGGAGCCATATATAATTAAGAACCAATAGACTTAGAGTGCATGATTTCACCTTATTTCCTGTTCCTTGTCTGGTTGTGGATTTAGGGCAGAGTCACTCAGTCGACTGTCTTACCAGCCTTAATTATATATGACTTGTAGACACCGAGCGATTATAGAGGGACTGGATAGGGACCATAATATCAAGTATCAGTCACTAGAAATTTTTTTCAGTTCATACAAACGTAAGGCAATGCAAAACTATCGTAGTAGTAATATCAAGATCAAAACAGAAAGCACCAGAAACATACACTCAAATGCACCGATATTCTAACGAAACACTCTCTCCAAACTAACTTAACACGCAAATTCGACTATGTCATCCCGCTTAGTCCGACTGATTCTGTGTTATACCAAACCCACGTGTCACCGAGGAGACCTTTTGCCTTAAACCGACCGAATAACAAAACTCTCGTCACTCATAACGACAAACTAGATGCGAACCTCGAAATTTCATATCGCTTCAAACCCCCGAAAATGATCATGCGAGGAGTATGGTATCCACCCGTAACCTTCCTTAAGCACCCTCAGCAGACCATTTTGGAAACACCACTCGCGTAGCAAGTCAAGTTCAAGCACAGAGGCTAGGGACATATACGGTTAGCCTATTGATGTTAAATGTACACGCGAATGTGGTATATAATTAAGATTCTATGGATTTAGGATGTGTGTTTCCGCCCTATCTCCTGTTCCTTGTCTGGTTGTGGACCTGGGGCAGAGTCACCCATCCGACCGACTTATCAATCTGAATTATATACGACTTGTGTACATGAGACAATGGTAGATGGACCGGGTATGAGTCCTACCATGAACTTCAGGACAAAGGCTGCTCAGAACTACGAAAGGATATCCTACCAGTTGGATGAACGTGGTCAGGCAAGTCAAACCTACACACCATTCACAGACCAGAACAACAGATACAACAAGTGAAGGTCCGCTGAAATGCCAAGCGAGGACCTGAAGTCACTTGGGAGCGCGAAGATCAGGTGAAGCAGAAACATCCTCATCTTTTTTTGAGCCCATGATTTGTATTCTCTGCTTGAATTTCGAGACGAAATTCCCTCTAACGGGGGGATGATGTGACAACCCGGAAATCTCTGTCTCTAAGTTACCTCGATCATTGAAAGTCAGACTCGTTTCTGCTATCTTTTAGCATTGTTTAGGGTCTGTTTGAGTGTTCTAAACCTAGTACATTCAAGGTTTGGGTCTGGGGATGAGTTCTTTTAAGTTCATCGAGTTGCATTCAAGCCCAACACTCCTTCAAGAGGAGTGTACGGCCACACATATGGGTGTACGGCCGTACACTCAAGGTGGCCGTGAACTCACCCCATATGCATCATATTCCTTCACTTTCACCTCAAGAGCTTCTAAACTTAGTGTTTAGTCGAGGCTGGAGAGATTGACTCGTTCCAGAAACCATTCCCAATATGTGTACGGCCGTACACAGGGTCTACGGCCGTACACCACCCTCTCTCTATATATATATGTAGTACTCTATTTCACCTCATTTTTCCGTATTCCCAACCGAGATCACTCCCATTCTCTCTCAACTATCATCAGCCGTGAACACCCCAAAGGCTCCAAAAACGTAAGTATTTCAACCTTAAACTTGTTATACATGAAAGACCACTAGATCCAAGCCCCGATTATTCATATTTCGTCATCTTGAAGGGTGTACGACCGTAAACCCTTCATAGGTTGGCCGTACACACCCAAAAAGGGTCCAAATCGAGTGTGTTGCCCACCTTCTTGTTGAACATTAGACCCACTAGTTTCCCCATGGATCAAATCACCCATTTTTCATGTTCCTTCCATGGGTGTACGGCCGTACACTTATTGTCCGTACACTCATGGGCCGTACACACACATAGCCGTGAACCCTTGGCCGTACACTCTCTTGTATGGTCGTAGACCCCTTTTAGTCAATCACATGTGATTGTAACACTTAGTTTCAAGTGTTTCCTAGTCCCTAAGGGTGTTTCCTTTCATGTTGGTTGTCCAAAACACTAATTACATGCCTATATATGCCATTATATGTCATTTAGGACTCGTTTGTGTCTCGGGCATTCATTCGTGGAACTTCTTATCCTTACGCGAACCTTCAATCGAATCTAACACATAAGGTGAGTTCATACCCCTATATTTTCCAAGTTTTTAATGTTTTCAGGGGGGGGGGGAATACAAGTAAAAGCACAAGTAATCTTGTGTTCGAAAATATTATTTGGTTTAATATATTTTCTATCATTAGTATACATTGAATGAAGAAATCAGTTTTACCAAAACATGTTAGGATACAAACCTTGCAAAAGCAGTTTTCAGAACTAAGGAAACAAACTTATGAATTATGAAATAAAAGATCTTATTTTATAAGGATTCATGTTAATAACAAAAAGGGTTTTCATAGTATTATTCGTGGATTCGTTGAGAGAACTACAGCGTGAGATGCCTTGTAACCAGAGTCTCCTGGAGGGAGAGCATGAGTTTGTGTATAGATCTATACGGGAGTGACAATCCCGCACCCTGACTATTAGCTACAGTCAACCGAGGGTGAAAAATGTCATTTTTATCGACGTACATCCGAGTACATCGTAATGTTGATCGTCCATAGTATGGTTATAAGAATCCGCAGGTGAAACAACGACTCGTCCACGTAATAATGTACTTATCAATCAATCAACAGGGTTAGTAACTATGTGATGACTAAGTATGTACATCAGGGTAATATGAAATTAACATCCGACTTGTAGTGGGATGTGTGATTTCCGCCTCATTTCCTGTTCCTTGTTTGGTTGTGGGCTTAGGGCAGAATCACCCAATCGACTGTTTGTTCGATCTAGATTTCTATAACCCGTATGTGCTAAGTGATCACAAGAGGGTATTAACAACACTTTCAGGATATAGGATACTACGTTTTCAACCAGTTTTATTTATGTAATAAGACTAATATACATTACTAGAGGTAGCCAGGGTTTTCAAAAAGAATAGTGCTTTAACGATATAAGTATGGTAAATACTTGTACTCTTCGATTTAGAACAGATAATTTAATAACTTACATTTAGGGAAAATATGGGATTTTTATAGTGTAAACATCGGTATTTTATAAACAATCGGTTTATCATTTCATTAATGAATATTCATTGTTAATTCTGTAATTTTTTAGTTTATGTATCCAGGCTATGTATGAAGAATATCCGATAGATCATGGAATGTGTGGTTTCCGCCTCATTTCCTGTTCCTTGTTTGGTTATGGACTTAGGGCAGATCCACACAATCAATCGTCTGTTCGATATTGGTTTATACATAGCTAGTATGAGTTAAGTAGTTATAAAAAAGAATTGGTTAATCATGCATTCAATAAGAAAATAATGGATTTTCTTGAGAACACTTTCAACAGATATCAAAGGAATCAATATAGTTAACATTGTAAGTATCTAGTGAATACTTCAGGATTATGTACATGAGGATCCGACAACCAGTGGAATGTATGGCCTCCGCCCCATTTCCTGTTCCTTGTTTGGTTGTGGGCTTGGGGCAGAATCACACAATCGATTGTTTGTTCGATCTGGATTCTATATGATTTGTATACACTAAGTACTCGCAGGAGGAACTTGTAAGAATCATATTTACTTAAGGTTTATACATTCATTACATTAGAAAATATACGGTTTTCTGGAGAAAAATAACACACTTTTCGAAAGAATAAAGAACTGTTTCCAAAGCAAAACGCTTATGAACTCACCAACTTTATGCTGATACTCTTTCAAAACTTACTTGTATTCTCAGGACGTTAGTAGACAGGTACATGCCCGGATTCAAGAAGATGGAACATTGTAGTTCGAGTCTTTACTTGTTATTTACTTTTGGAGTCAATCATGTATGATTCAAATATAATGTAAACATTATTCTATTAATACAATGGTTGTTGTTGCTTTGAATACTATTATTCAATTGTTGTGATACTGTACATGACGTCCTGCGCCCCCGAACGTTTCCGCCGTTTCGGTTTGGGGGTGTGACAAGTTATTACACCAGTAGTTTATTTTTAAGAAATACTACTGTATTAATCATTTTCCACAAACAAAACAGAACGGTTTTATGGGATTAAAACTACTTTACAGAACGGTTTTATGGGAATAAAACTACTTTACAGAACGGTTTTATGGGATTAAAACTACTTTTCACAAACAAAATGGAAAACATTCTTCTTATAATTTTATGGGTAGTTAAAATTATGTTAAACTATATTATATGTACAATAATAATTAAACAGAACGGTTTTATGGGATTAAAACTACTTTTCAGTTGTAAAGCAGAAAATGTAGGATTTTCTGGAACTTAAGCAATCACTTTCTTAAAACTAAAGCAACCATAACTAATACTTATGAACTCACCAGCTTAAATGCTGATCCTCTCTTTCAAAATAACTTGTATTCTCAGGAATCCAGTAGACAGGTACACTCCCGGAGCTTTTGAGAAGACAACCTAGTACCGTGCTGCGTCTTTTATCTTTTACTATATCTACTTTTGATGTTGAATATCTAATGTTTGAACACTCATGTAAAAACTTATACATTATTAATGCAATGGTTGTTGTACTTTGATTACTATAATGCATGTGTTGTGATACTTAACATGACGTCCTCCGCCCCTGAACGTTTCCGCCGTTCCGGTTTGGGGATGTGACAATGTATTTTCTTAAACAGAAATCTGAAGCTACTCCTAAACTCAATGATTTTATAAAGAAAATTGAGCTTCAACTGCGAAAGCTAGTTCGCAATGTACGCAACGACAATGGCCTAGAATTCAAAAATCAAGCGTTTGAAGAATTTCTTGTCGAAAAGGGAGTCTCACACAACTTTTCTGCTCCTTACACTTCACAACAGAACGGTGTAGTTGAAAGGCGAAACCGTTCTTTGTGCGAAGCTGCACGAACTATGCTCACGTTCGCATGTCTGCCTCTATATTTCTGGGCGGATACTATTGCGACTGCTTGCTATACCCAAAACAGATCCATCCTAAATAAGCGATTCTCAATTACTCCTTATGAAATCATCAACAATCGCAAACCTAACGTTAAGTTTTTCCATGTATTTGGTTCAAGGTGTTTCATCTTTAACTCCAAGGAACAACGAAACAAATTCGATGCGAAAGCTGATGAGGGTATATTTTTGGGCTATTCACTGACCTCCAAGGCATATAGGGTTCTCAACAAACGATCAAAGAAGATCGAAGAAACCTACTACGTTACGTTCGATGACAACTACTTGAAGAGGATTCAGTCGAATGAGAGTCAATCGGAGGAAATCTTTCCTAAGCCAAGTCCGACCACTGTTCTAATCTCCAATCTATATGACGAATTCATGCTACTCTTTGATGAGCCAGAGAAGGCTATCACATCTGAAGCGAAAGCAGCTGATAATAAAGTAGATGAATTGAAGAAGATAATTGACGATGCTGCGAAAGACATGCACAATCAACCATCAACTGTGAAAGTACCTCAAGACACGAGCACTACATTCCAGGGGGAGAATTTTGACTCCAATGCACGTCCTCAGGGGGAGAAATCTCCACCACAAGACACAAACATTCCATCGTAGGGGGAGGGTTACACTACATCTCTTTCTTTTGACCCATCCTCTGATATAAATGTCTCACCTCCCACAATGACTCATGAACCTCCATTCATAGGAGATACTTCAACTCCTGAAGAAGAGGATCTCTCGTCATTCGAGGGGGGGAATAAGGATGCGAATGACGATTCGGACGTTCAATCTGAATTCAAAGAAGTAAATGCTGAATTGGATCCCTCCTATGATACAAACTATCCTCCACTAACCAAATGGACCAGAGATCACCCCAAAACCCAAGTAATCGGTGAATCTTCTGCAGGAGTCCTTACGAGATCTCAGCAAAAAGCGAAACAAACTGCATTATTCTATTAAGTAGAATTTTGTATGTTTAACTCATTCGTTTCCAAGGTGGAACCCAAAATGGTCAATGTTGCTCTTGATCATTCTGATTGGGTGCAAGCGAATCAGGACGAACTCAACAAGTTTGAACTAAACAAAGTTTGGAGGCTAATTCGAACTCCACCAGATGCATCGGTTGGAGGTTTAAAGTGGGTGTTTCGCAACAAAATGGATAAAGAAGGGATTGTTATAAGAAACAAGGCAAGACTCGTGGTTAAAGGATATTGTCAGGAAGAAGGCATCGACTATGAAGAAACCTTCGCACCTGTTGCAAGGTTGGAATCTGTTCGCATCTTCTTGGCATACGCAGTGCACAAGAACTTCGAGGTATTTCAAATGGATGTTAAATGTGCTTTCTTGAACGGAGAATTAGAAGAGATTGTATATGTGGAACAACCTCCTGGGTTCGTAAACGAGAAGTATCCTAATCACTGCTACATCTTAGACAAGGCAGTCTATGGTCTCAAGCAAGCTCCAAGAGCCTGGTATGAAACTCTCACTCGCTTCCTTAAAATGTCCAAATTTAAACAAGGTTCGGTTGACCCAACCTTCTTTTGCAAGAAAGAGGGTGACCACTTGATGTTTGTCCAAATTTATGTTGATGACATCATTTTCGGTTCTACGAATCCCAGATTAACAACTGAATTCTGAAAGTTGATGGAAACTAAATTTGAGATGAGCTCCATGGGTCCAATTAACTTTTTTCTTGGATTGAATAGAAGACAGGGACCAGAAGGTATCTTCATAAATCAGGAAGCATACACGGAGACCTTACTAGCTAATTTTGGCATGGTGGGAGACTCTAAGGTGAAGGTTCCAATTGCATTCGAAACGAAACTGACACCATCTCTGGAAAAACCAGCTGCTGATATGACCCTTTATCGTCAAATGATAGGATCATTGATGTATCTAACAACTAGTAGACCAAATATTATGTTTTCCGTTTGTTATTGTGCTAGGTTCCAAGCAAATCCTCGCGAACCTCATATGGTGGCCGTCAAGAATATCTTCAGATACTTGAAACGAACTTCATCACTTGGCATATGGTACCGTGCGAAATCAGGCTTCTTCATACAAGCATTTTCAGATGCTGACCTTGGGGGATGTGGATTAGATAAAAAAAAGCACAACTGGAGGATGCCAATTTCTCTATGGAAAACTTGTCAGTTGGCAATCCAAGAAGCAAACATGTGTGTCCTTGTCAACAACCGAAGCTGAATATATAGCTGCTGCCTCATGTACATCCCAAGTCATTTGGATTCAAAGCCAACTTCGTGATTATGGCTTAAGCATGAAACAAATCCCACTATCTTGTGACTCTGAAAGTGCCATTTGCATTTGTCACAACCCAGTGCAAAACTCAAAGACGAAACACATAGCACTGAGGTATCATTTCATCAAGGATCACGTAGAAGATGGCAACGTTGAAATTCATTTCGTAAGATCCTCTGATAAGTTAGCTGACATATTCACGAAAGCCTTACCAGAAACAACCTTCAATAGAATTCTTCAAGGCCTAGGAATGATGGAAGCTAAATCTGTACCAAAACCACCTTTGCTTTAATAAAGTTGTCGACGCAAATCAATACGAACGCTCGCAGTGGCTCGCTGTCCATTGTTCAATTGTGGTTCGGTTTTACCAATATCCTTTTGTACTTTATGTATAATGTTAAAAAATCCTTTGATTGAAAAATCCAAAAATACAAATATATTTGCTCTTTTTTTCTCTTGGTATCCTTTCGTTTTTATTCTTGTTAGGCGAATTGGCACGAGTGCTCGCTCTAATTCGTTTCTGATTTTTCCGGGACATGAATTGACACAAACGTTCGCCTTAATTCGCATCAAATAATTTTTGCTCGCTTTCAATTTTATTCTTGTCACGCGAATTGGCACGAACGCTCGCTCTAATTCGTTTTCGATTTTTTCGGGACACGAATTGACACGAACGTTCGCCCCAATTAGCATCAACATTTTTTTTATTATTCTTATTTTTTTTTGTTTTGTTTGGAATTAATTTATTTCCCTTTGTGCATTATTCTATTTTATTCAAAATTCAAAAATATATTTTTTCTTTCTGTTTTTATTTCTTTTTCAGAAAATCTCAAAATACAAAAATATTTTATTTGTGTTTATTTTTATTTCTTTTATTTTCACAAATTTCGAAAACACCAAAAATATCTTGGGAAGATCATGGAGACACAGATTCAAATCTCAATTCGTGTGATAGGGCAGATATAAGTTTCTTCATCTATGTATTAGCTAAGTATCCCTAGAAGCATGCTGCTGTATGTTGTCCAAAGCCTCAATTGACTCGATGTGAAGCCTTAATGAATCGATTCTACCAATCGTTTCTTCCCAATCAGGCTGTTAAATTCACATTAGTAATGAGCTACCTTACTCTTCTCACTTTGAGTTAAAGAGTTATCTGCTTAGTCACTTTCGTATAGCAGAGGTACATTCACTTCTCTGGAACCACCTTCACGCTTCTCCATTGCCTTTGCACTCATAAATGTAACCCTTGAGACTCTCAGATATACCACTGAGGTTTATGGTTACACAACATTTGTGTTAATGATCTTAGATTCGTTCACCACGAACTGAGTGAAACCCCAAATTCAACACACTTACATGAATTAACGGTGAACAATTAAATGTTCTTGATTTTCACCATGGAATTAACGAAAGCCACTTTCGTGGTCTATATCAAGGAATCTCTTTTTCTTTTGCAATATCTTTATGAAGTGTTCTGGTTCCAAGACACTTCTTCCCCTAAGATCCAGTTTTTTTTTTGAGATTTCAAAGTTTTATCTTGTCACTAAAATAATTCCAAACCTACTCGTTCAAATGACAACACTGGTCACACGAGTACTTCATCCAGCATTCGTTCTTATATCAAGTTCGTTGTTCGGTTGGAGAGTTAGCCATCCATTAAGCCTAATTAAAAGATGCCTTTTAATGTTTCTTATCAAACACTTGATCGTATTTCAATGGGAAACCACATAGACACTTCTTAGTCTCTCTTGACTTTGAACGAAGAGATCGTTGCCCGGGATCTATAGTTTCGTGTCTTTTAAGACATCACTCATATCCCACAGATATATATTGCTTTATTTCTTTTTCTTTGGCACACTCTTGCACGAAGATCTCTCTGATTTTCCTAAAGTCTTGTTTGTGGTACTTATGACATTTTCAGTTTCGCAGATTCAATGATGCTCAATTTTATACACACAAGTCAACTTGTGTCTCAAATGCGAACGGACGTATGAGTATTTACTGAAACGATTGGAGATTTAAAGGATGAGAACAAGATAATTATGACGCGGCTTGTGCTGGATAACATTTCGAAATTTAGGCGCGTGGAATTTGAAACGCTTCCACTTATCACACCGCCTGACACCTTTATCGGGGCTACAATTGTCAAATCCCGCTTTTTCAGGCGTCGTTTCAGAGGAAATCGATCAATCGACACTTCAAATTCTCTCTCTTGCGTAATCGTATAAAAGGAATTTTCATCCACAGAGTTACCTTTTACCTCTACCAATAATCTCAAGAACCCTAAACGACGATTTCTCTCTACTGTTCTTCTTCTTCATCAACCTGCAACAATGGCCATTTCTTCATCAGTTCATGATCAGACCGCTCACTCGTCACTACTTGCCATCAAACAGAATCAAAACTTGATTCTTGACTTGTCTCCCTTCAAGTACGATTCCTTCATGCTTCTCATCATTGAATGCTTGAAGTATTCCCCGCTGGTCACTCCCTTAACTAAGGTTGAGTACGTCCCAATGTCTCTACTCTCGAAGGCTTATTCATCAGCATCATACATCAAGGAAGAAAAACGCATCACCTTCGAAATCTCTGACAAGAAAACTTCTATCACCAAGTCCAGGTTTTGTTCTCTGCTAGGGCTTGCATACGATGAATCCATGGTGAATCCAGACTCAATCTCCATCGCAACAATTATGGAGATGTTCTATAAGATGGGGTATAAAGATCTCATTCCCTTTATCTCTAAGTTCAGAAAACCCAACTTGCCTCCTCAATGGAATGGTTCTATTCCAGAGACAATGTTTCGATGTGTGCCAGCTGCGAGTAAAATTCTGGAGGAGTACAAAAAGCTTAAACCTTCAGGAGCTCGCATCATTACTCTTGAGATGCGGATAACAATTAACGAAGCTGACAAGGTAAAAAAGGGAGGTAAACAAAAGCAAACGAAAGAGGGTCCCTCTGAGCCAACTGTCACTCCAAAGAAGCGAAAGGCGAAGACTGCTCATTCTACAACAAATCCCAAAAGACGAAAGCAGCCCGCTCGCAAGAGAAAGACCCCTACTCCAAGTGCAAGCGAATATTCGAAGTCTGATACTAAATCCGACATTCGCATCGAGGAGGATGACAATGTTCACAACGAGGATGAGAACGTTCACAACAAAGAAGAGAGATCCAATGCTGATGTAACTCAAACTTTTAACAATTCTGCTCCTTCTCCTCCCCCGTCACCTAAAACTACCTCTATCTCAATTACCATCGCTCCATGCCCTCTACCGGTCTCTTCACAACAACAAACCGACATTCCTCTTAATACCCCACTGTTCACAGATTCTACAGTTCCACCTACTACCTCCACCACACCTTTAGTTTCGGTTAACGTATCTGATATGGGGGCTAAAACTTCAGGTTTCTCAACCCATGTTTCACCTCCTGTTTCCCCATTCAATCGAGATGACCCAGATATGATCTTTGATGATGCTGAAGACGAATATCTTGGGGGATTCACTTACAGTCCTTTCCAAATACGGACTGAGAGTGAAGATAATGTGACTGTTTCGAAAGGGCAACTTCAGTCCCTACACAAAAATATTGATCAACTGCTTCTCGCTTCCCATGCTTCGTCTTCTGACGAATATTCTAAGGCAGCAGTTGACTCTCTCTTTGATAAAATCATGAAGGAGCATTCTGCAAACGCTGAACAGATGAATAAAGCAGTTGCTGATTCTGCTGATGTTTGCAAGACTATGACCCAAAAAGTTGATAAACTAATTGTTGACACTACTAACTTCATGGAGAATTTCCAAACTACCTTCAACTCCAACACCACGGTAGCCAATGAAGCTTTAAAGAGTGTGGGTTCAGTTTTCAAAACTGAGAAGACGAAATTGTAGGAGATTCGTACTGGTCTGAAAAACTGACCATGAAGCATTTCAAACTTCCATCTCCTCTCAAATTTCCAAGCTTAAAGATGAACTGGCAAAGGAGAATAACCACAAGGACTCTCTTACCCTCAAGACAGAAGAAGCAAAGGTGTTGGGTGTTAAACTGGAAGCTTCTGAGAAACAGTTCAATGATTTGTTATCTGAGAGAGCGGTCATGCGAAGCTGTATCTCAGATGTTACCGGCCTGCTCTCGGATATCATTGAGACCAGGGACTCTATGATCACAATAACAATGCACAAGCATCTGGCATAGAAGTTAAGGCCAGTCTTCGCAATGCTTCACATGTTAGAAGGTGTTCCGGAATCTGGCAGTATTCCGAAACAAGGGGGAGAAGGTGTGTCTGATAGGTCAAGGAAAGAAGACTTTAATGCTCCAGTTAAGCTTGTTGTCAAGAAAGAACCTAAGGGCAAGGAAAAATTATTCAGTGAAGAGCCCATCGTCGATAACAGTGAAGATGAAGAGGAGCTAGCCACACACGAGCATAAAAAGCGAAAGGTTCGTGAAGCCGAACTGGATGAGCACCAACAGATCATCCGAGAGATTGAAGAAAAGGAAAGAGCTGAGAAAGAGGCTCAGGCTACTATTTAAAGCAAAAAGCTTTTATTCCCCAAATGGACCTTGAAGCGAATCCAGCATGATGTTGTTGATCTACCAATCACCCCAAATGGACCTTGTGTCATTTGATCTTCAAAACACACAAGACTCGCAACTGGATCTACCAATCACTCCAAAAACCTTCAGGTTCCGTTCTTTTGTGAAAGTGGCAAACGCTCCATCCACTGATAGCGGGGCTGATCATATGCTGTTCTCTTTTTATCTAAAGCATATGAAGCCGCAATACGAAACCTGGTCGTTAAGCAAGATAACTGCGGTGAAAGTCATAGGGCCAATCGAGACTGACAACTTTCCTAACGCAAAGTTCAAAGTGGCAAGAGGTTCAGCCAGCTAGTGCTATAAATTCACTCTCGCAGACTTACCATGCCTTAACCCCAATGACTGGTTCATTCTTTACAACATGCTGCTAAAGAACAAAGAAAAATATGAACCTATCATGTCTCATCTCAAGCTAATGATAATGTCTTATGTTCAAGAGATTAGGGATATGGATGTTGAGGTTGTTGTTGTGATATGAAAGAAGCCTTCTGCTGTTTGCAAGGAATCTCCTAAGGATTTTGAAAAGTTGAAGCTAGGAAAGATTCATAGTGGAGAATGGTTTTTTGTCTATCAAACTAGGGAATGAACTGGTGCTGACTTTCGCAGAGGTTGCTTCTTCCATTCTGATAAGCATTTGTACACTACATCCTTCCTCGAGTATATTTTGGATTTGGTGAGCAAATACAAAGGAAACAGTAAGGAAGACCTCAAGTGCTTCTCTGACATGGTTTTGTGGTATATGGAAGTTCGTCAGGCCATTTTTGGTATCATTCCGAAATTTTATGAAGTGCAAAAGCGAATCCAAGGCTGATGGTTTCGTGCCTCAATTAACACAAAGGGGGAGATTGTTGGGTATTAGAGGTTGCGTCATTGGGATTTTAATATAGTCTTTTGTATTATCGAGTTGGGCCTGTCCACTCGTATTTATTTCTAGGGTTAGAGTATTTAAGGTGCATGCATGCATCACATTTTAGTTAACTCTGATCATTACGTTGTAACCCTAATCATGCCTCTACAGTAGCAATTCTTCATAGAGTTCTTATGAGGCGTGACACTTAATCATTCGGCATTCTTTGAATCATCATTGTGTTATTGTTTTACTTTTTCTGAATCTAATCGATCTTTAATGATTTTAATCACAAAAATTAGGGTTTACAAGTCTTGGACAATTGTTGCATGTACAAGTAAAAAAACTAGATCCAAACATTAGGGTTTGCATGAACACCATAGGAATGTTGTTTTGCTCATAACCCAACAGTGGTATCAGAGCCTAGATCGTTTCTCTTTTCTATTTGATGCATAGCTAATTAGTTCAAGCTCAAAAGTCGAAAAATCATGCCTCTGACTGATGGACTCGTCGAGTCACCAGATGAACTCGACGAGTAAGGGCTATTCGACGAGTCCAGTTCTGTGACTCGGCAAGTCGGCTAGCCTGATGGCTGATTTTTCGAGATTTTGACCAAAATTGAATTGGGATAATTACCAAAAACAATTTTGACTGATAAAACTCGATTTTTTCAATATATTATTGATTATCCTAATTCAATTGAAGGATAATTGTCATAAATAAGATAATTACTTGTTTTATAAGATAAAATTGATTATTTGTATCTTTGATTTGAATTATATTGTAAAGGAAATAGATTAGGTCAAATTATGTGATGAGTATTAATAATATGATTAATTAATTATTTTTAAATTTGATCTAAAAGATGTTTTGAAAAGTTTCAAAACTTGCCCTCAAGTTTTGGAATTTAAATTTTTGATTAATAGTTTTAATTTTGAAATATTTAAATTCTAAACCCTAGAGTTTTAAAAGTTAAAATTCAACCCTTATACTATTATAATATTAAAATATTAATAATATATATGTATAAGATAAAGCTAGTCTTACCGTTAGTAGGCCTCATTCACGAAGCCGATCTATAAGGGGGTATAAGGTTGCTGCCTATAAAATGGCAGTTTAATGGGTCTTCACTCTCACCCACCGCTTCCTTGATTGGTAGAGGTTCGCTAGCCGAACGGGTAGGATAAGGTGAAATAATTCCTCATTAATAAGTATAATGATTATAAGTAACTAATTTTTTTTATAAATTCCCAATCTTAGTTACTTTAGGAAAAATGTGAAAATGTATGCTATTCCATGAAATTACACATTGCACCTTGCGAAGTCGTTAGTGGAGCGTGTGTGGTTAACCAACACACTAAATTGGGACTAGCGAAGGTGGAAAAGGGTAGCTTGATGTTTATCATAGATCAATGGAGCGTGTGTGCCGAACCGGCACATTGATTAGGTGGTAAATGACATCGAGAGTACCAAGTACATTTGCATAGTTATTCACACCTTGTTTGTGATCCTCGGTATCCCAATCACAAACTTGAAGGGCATAATCGAGATTTAAACATGCCATTGAAAAGTTCAACGAATCTCAAAAGAATCTAGGAATTTCAATTCATTTAAAATTTAAGTCCTTTTCGTTTTTCATGGTGGAAATTAGTAAATCGTCATTTACCTACCTTCATATTATTTGCAATTAGATTACAACATCCCTCTTCTGAATTGTAAATAATCATGTTGGGTCCTAGCCCTAATTTCTCATTTGGGTGTTTAATTGGGGATAATTATCTAATCTAAACTTTGTTTCTTTTCTATTTCAGATGTCTACTCAAAACAACAATCCTTTTGGCTCGACCCCTTTTGGCTCATTTTCACTCATAAACTTGTGTGGGAGGGTGATATTTGATGGGACCAATTTCAATGATTGGATCCACAACATTCGCATGGTCACCCGCTATGAGGACAAAGAGTATGTTCTCGATAAGAAGCTGAAAGAGGTCAATGTCAACACTGCTACGCCTGAAGAAATTGCTGCTTACGAAACTCATGAGCGAGATGCTACGAAGGTTCACTACATCTTGCTCGCAACAATGACTTCTGAACTCCAAAAGTCCTACGAGGACTACTATCCCTACGAGATGCACCAAGATTTGATGGAACGTTACCATCAAAGTGCCAGACAGGAGAGGTATGAGATCATCTCCTCGATGATCACTACCAAAATGAAGGACGGAGAGTCCATCACGGCCCACTTGCAGATAATACAGAGATTCGTGGACCGCTTGATGAAGTTGAATGTGAACTTTGACGAGGAGTTGGCCATAAATATCATCTACACTCGTTGCGTCCTTGTTATGACTAGTTTCGTATGACCTATCATATAAACAAGGAGGAGGTCACTCTGAGCAAGCTTCAAGGCCTACTAAGGACTGCTGAGAGTAGTCTGGAAGGCAAATCTAATACATCTACTCCTACTACTGCTGCCCCTGACTTGGCTATTGGACAAGGGAAAGGAAAGAAGAGGAAGGCTCCTTCTAAGAGCCACAAGGGTAAACCCCATGATGGATCCTCTTCTAGTGGGACCAAAGCTGGTTCTGCTACCCCCTCTTCCAACCCAAAAGAAGCAGAGTGTTTCTACTATCACGACAAATGGCATTGGAAACGAAGCTGCCCGAAGTATCTGCAGGACATCAAGGATGGAAAGATAAAACCATCCTTCGTGGGTATTTATACTATTCAATCTAACAAATCATCACATGCTATTTCTTGGGTCCTTGATACACGATGTGGTTTTCACATTTGTTCTGATTTGCAGGGTCTAAGAAGAAGTAAGGACGAGGAGCATGGGAAGATGAACCTGATCATGGGAAATAGGAAATCGTCGCCTGTCACCAAGATTGGAGTTTACTCTTTTGTGCTTAGTAGTGGGTTAGGTTTAGATTTGAATGATTGTTGCTACTCGTCAGAAATGGCGAGAAACATTATTTCTTTTCATGGTTTGTACATACAAGGTTTTAGATTTTCGTTTAACAATGAAATTAGTTCTATTAATGCTATCTTGAATGGTACTTTCTATTTTGAAGCATTCCCTTGTAATGGAGTAGATGAAACTGTGAATGTTGTAGATAACTTTGGAAATAATGTGTTGCACATTGATTCGTCCAATGGTTTGGACAAACCATGCTTGTGGCATTGTTGTCTTGGACATGTCAACAAGAAGCGCATACCCCAAATCCAAAAGGATGGAGTGTTGGAGTCATTCGACCTTAAATCGGATGACACGTGCTAGTCTTGTTTACTTGGAAAGATGACCAAGTCACCCTTCACTGGAACTTGTGAAAGGGGTGAGGGTTTATTGGATCTCATACATACGGATGTATGTGGACCCTTTAGATCCACCACACAGGATGCTAACGGCTTCTATGTGACTTTTAATGATGATTATAATAGATATGGGTATATCTACTTAATCAAGCACAAGTCGGAAACCTTTGAAAAGTTCAAAGAGTTTAAGCAAGAAGTGGAGAATCAGCTGGGCAGGAAAATTAAGATGCTCCGATCCGATCGAGGAGGCGAGTAACTTAGTATTGAATTCCACGACTACCTCAAGGAATGCGGAATCGTTTCGCAATTGACGCCGCCTAGGACACCGCAGTTGAATGGTGTGGCTGAGAGGCACAATCGAATCTTGTTGGACATGGTTTGTTCCATGATGAGTCGAGCTTCGTTACCTATCTCATTCTGGGAGTATGCCTTAGAGACTGCCGCCCATATCCTTAATCTAGTCCCAACTAAGAAGGTTGCCAAAACACTTCACAGGATATGGACATGGAAAGTTCCCTCGTTGGCACATATCAAGTTTTGGGGTTGCGAGGCTTTTGTAAGACGAGAGACTCACGATAAGCTCGAGCCTCATAGTGAGCTGTGTATTTTCATCGGCTATCCACAGAAGTCTTTCAGATATCTCTTCTATAGACCGAGTGACAATGTTGTCTTCGTTGTAAAGAGAGGGGTTTTCCGAGAAAGAGAACTCATATGCCAAGAGGACAGTGGGAGGCAAATTGATCTTGAAGAGCTTCAAGAATCAAGCGATGAAGGAACCTCTAACACTGACGCTCAACTCGAAGAGGAAACTCCTGTTGAACCGATTGACGAGTCCCTACCTCTTAGACGATCCAGTAGAGTTAGTGTTCCACCCGTATTATATGGTTTCCATATAAATGCTGAGGGTGAGACGTTTATTAGTGATAGCACACTAATAAATTTGGACGAACCAAACAACTACAAGGAAGCCATGGCAGGCCCGGAGTCTGCAAAATAGAAAAAGGCTATGGACAGCGAGATTCAGTCCATGTATGACAATCAAGTTTGGAACTTGGTTGACAATGTGCCAGGTCGTAAGACGGTCGGGTGCAAATGGATCTTTAAGAAGAAGACCGACATGGATGGGAAAGTGCACACATATAAGGCGCGATTGGTTGTGAAGGGCTTTACTTAAACTCCTGGAGTTGACTATGAGGAGACCTTCTCACCAGTAGCGAAGATTAAGTCTATAAGGGTTATGCTAGCCATAGCTGCGTTTCATGATTATGAAATATGGCAGATGGATGTCAAAACCGGTTTCCTTAATAGGAAGTTGGCTGAAGATGTTTACATGCGTCAACTAGAGGGTTTTGTCGATGCAAAGCACCCTAATAGAGTGTGTCAGCTTGAGAAATCCATCTATGGATTGAAACAAGTGTGTCGTAGATGGAATCTTTGTTTTGATGAGAAAGTCAAAGAGTTTGGTTTCTCAAAAGCGAGGATGAGTCCTGTGTATATGTCAAAGCCAGTGGGAGTATAGTTAGCTTTCTCATTTTGTATGTGGATGACATACTACTCATAGGAAACGACGTCCCAACCTTGCAGGAGGTTAAGTCTTGGCTTAGGAAGTGCTTCACTATGAAGGACCTCAGAGAAGTTGCTTATATTCTAGGGATAAGGATTTTGAGAAACAGGAGTAAGAGACTGATAGGACTTAGTCAAAGTACTTAGTTGGATAAAGTGTTGAAGCGTTTCAACATGGAAAATTACATGAAAGGGGAGTTACCAATCCAAAGCAATATGTTAGGAAGGATATTTGAGTTAGAGGTTAAGTATGATTTATTAATATATTATAAGTATAATATATTAATTGAGGAATCATATTATTTAATTAGTATTCATCAAGAAATAATTTAAGGATTAATATAGTGATCAAAAGAGACTAATTAAATTGATACATATGAGTTAGGCTAATGATCCATGGTTTGAATTGTGATGGGCTTATGGGTTAATCCATGAAGTATTTATCCAAATCAAATGGGTGGATCATAAGCTTATGGGTATGGATTAGGGTTACACATGACCCTTTATATTCTACATATATATATATATATATATATATATATATATATATATATATATATATATATATATATATATATTCATAAGCAAAAATCGGTTACACCCTTGCACTCCAAGAAGTAGAATCCGATTTCTAGTCTCCATAACCTCTCCATATTCATCCTAATTGTTCTTGGTGTTTTGTGATTCCATTTGAGGCATCACACTTGGGGTGCTAAGCTTTCTTGAGGCGAAGTTATTCAAGCTACTACACAAGGTAATATTCTAACTAGTTTTTATGATTCAAATATCACCTTGCATGCTAGTTTAGGCTTCATGCTTTGGAAAATGCTTATTGCATGTATAATTAGAGAAAACTTAGATCCAAAGCATTAGGGTTGTATATGCACCATTGGAATGTTAGAGTACATAAAACCCAACAGTGGTATTAGAGCCATGTGTGTTTTCTATTGTATTGATGCAACTGTGTAATTTTCAAAGATGAAAAAACTGCAAAATTGGATTCTGCCAGGGCGTACTCTACGAGTCCATGTATGAACTCGATGAGTAGGTGGCTTATGATGATGAACTCGTCGAGTTCATATGTGCACTCGATGTGTTGGTTCGTCAGTGGGCAGAATTTTCGAGTTTTTGGCCTGTTTTGGATTAGGAACATTACCACAAACTGTTTTGATTCATAAAATTCGTTTTTAATGATATGGTAATGTTAATCCCCATTTAATAACATGATGTTTTTCAAATTCTAAGATAACTACTTGATTTTTGTATAATACTAGTTATTTGTATAATTTGAAGTTGTCATGTAATATGATCAAATTAGGTCAAATTGGTAAATAATCATCATATGATAATTGGATTAGTTAATTTGATAAGTGTTTCTTGAAGAGTTCCATAACTTATCCTCAAGTTATGGAATGTGAAAAGCCATCATTCATGAAACATGAGTTCTTATAAGTTATGAAATACTAAAGGTCTAGTAAAGTTTATAACTTGTCCTCAAGTTATGGAATTGGAAAAGTCTCATTCATGGAACTTTAAAATCCATAAGTTATGAATTTCAAAAGTCTTGACAAGTTACAAAACTTGCCCTCAGGTTTTGGAACTTGAAAAGTTACATTAATGAAACTTTAATTACAAACCCTAGAATTTTAAAAGTTTAAAATTCAACCCTTATGGATGTCATTAATAGTTGATTAAATGTTTAATTAAAAGAGTATTATTAAATCCATAATCATATGGTTTAAGTTAATTAAATTAAGAGTATAATTTATTAATAGATTAAACCATCAAGTATTTTAAAAGTTTAGAATACACCCTTATACTATATAAAATTAAAAGTTTAATATATTATATATGTATAATTAAAAAGTCAGTCTTACCGTTAGTAGGCCTCATTCACGAAGTCGGTCTATAAGGGGGGTATAAGGTTACTGCCTATAAAATGGTGGTTTAATGGGTGTCCACTCTCACGCACCACTTCCTTGACTGGTGGAGGGTCGTTAGCCGAACAGGTAGGATAGGACACTAAACCCTCATTAAAAGTATATTGAATTATAAAGTAACTAAATATTTTATAAATTCCCAATCTTAGTTACTTAGGAAAAATGTGAATTTGGTGCTAACCCATGAAATTGCACTTTGCACCTTGTTAAATCGTTAGTGGAGCGTGTGTGGTTAACCGACACACTAATTTGGGACTGACAATGTATGGAAAGGGTAGCTTGATGTTAATCATGGATCAATGAAGCGTGTGTGGTTAACCGGCACATTGATTAGGTGATTTGTAACATTAAGTGTACCAAACACATTTGCATGGTTATTCACATATTGTTTGTGATCCTCGGCATCTGTAACGCCCACAGATCCGCGCTAGTCAATTTAGAGACGATGAGCATCAAAAATGAGTTTTTGATGGAAGATTATTTAGAAGTATTAATCTTAACCAAGTTGTAGTATATGTTACAAGGGTTCCGTACATATAAAGAACGCCGAAATCCGATTTATAACGAAGAAGTTATGATCCGTCGAAGTTTTACGGCAAAACCGGCACCGGGAGACGTAAATAGTGAATTTAAGGCAGAAGACTTTTTAGCCTTATTTATCTAAAAAAAATTTGTAGTATACGTTAAACCGAGAACATACAAAAAATAACGCCCAAATCTGACTTCGTATGAGGAAGTTATGAATTTTCTAAGATTTGGCACAGCAGTGCACGACCCGAAACTCGAATTTTAGTTCGAGCGGGTTTTGGCCTACGCGACCTAAATGAGAGTTGAAGATCTCATTAATAGGAACTCAACGGTAAAAAGACAGACGAAAACGGAGTCCGTATGTAGAAGTTATGAATTTTACGCGGACATTTAACATTATAATCTCCTCCTACTGTTAAATTTAAGATCGGTCGAGAATTAGCCGACAGAGTCTAAATGAAAGTTTTAGATCTTGTTTTTACCTACGCGTGGATATAAATAATGCCGAGAGTAGAGCTCGTATGTTAAAGATATGGACGAAACTTGGTCCCTACTCTTCGAGCGCGATAAATTCGATACAGTTTTGTAAATCTGAGATATAATGAGAATTAGCTGACGACGTCTAAATGAAAGTTGTAGTACTCGTAAATACCAACATGTGGATATAAAGAACGTCAAAAATGGAGTTCGTATGAACGAGTTACAAATTATAATAGCATATTTACGTATTAAAATAAAGTATAAATCATATATACGTACACATATATATACAAATGTATATATCATTAGAAAGGTATCGACGATGCGGTTATTATAAGACTAGTGTTTAGTACTTTCGACATTAGTTTAGTACAAATATCGTTAAATCTATTTAAAATAGTATTATGAAGGGGTGTTTAGTCGTTTATATAACTATAAGGTCATTAAGTAATTATGGAGGGTAGTTATTGTAAATTCAATTACTATAAATAAGAGGCTTGGCTCTCATATTTCTTGCACCATTCTCTTGATTCAAAAGTGTTTCTCTTCTTATCCCCCGAGCATTTCAGTCCCTCGTGATTCGACTTCTCTTTCTGTAGTTTTAATATAGTAAGGTGAGCGCTGAAGCGCTACACGAATCTTTCTTAGAAAGATTCAACGACGAAGTTCTGCCCCTACAGAGCCCGACTCCTAGCTAAAACTCCCTTGTAAGTAATTTATGCTTATCTATTTTAATATAGCTTATATTTAAAATTAGTATTGTTATTATGAACTTATAATAAATATTTGAGCTATTATTATGACTTATATAAGTGTCGTTATAATATCTTTTTAACTACTTGCGGTACGGGGAATGTGGTTTAAAGGGCCGCATAGGGTTGTTGGATTTCAGAAGTGCTATATGTCAAAATGGTCCTGCCCTCCGGTGTTTTATGTCTGGCCTGTCTGTACATAGTGGTTGGAAAGTATTGTTTAAACGCTTATATAATAATAATAGTATTTATAATAATAATAATAATAATAAGACTAATAATTAGTCACGGTAAATATTAGACTAAAATGTAGTGGTAATAATACTAGGTTTCGTCGAAGGAAATTATTTTAAAGTAAACGAAGCGCTGTCCGAGTACCGAGTCACCACCTTATCAAGTGAGTGCATATTTTATATAAACTACGTGCTATGTGTGTATATTATCTGTATACTTGCTATCTATGCTGGATGAACGATTTTATACAAGTTTTATATGATTTAAACTGTATATGTATTTATATCTACATAGTATATTGGGTAAAACATGGGTAGATGAGATATGAGTTGGATGATGAGTTGAGAGGTGATATAGACCATGAGGTAAGGGTGAGAGGTGGATGATGTGAGAAACCTTGTTCCCAAATGCTGGCCCCGTCATCTAGCAGAGCATGGATGACAACCACAGACTATTCTAGACAGTCCAGTGGAACACTAGTAGGCTCGCAACCTGTAGGTGTTGTGAACGATGTGTTTACCCGGTGTACTCTAAACCCCGGCGATCATGAAGACTTGGTGCCTAAACCTTGGCGATCATGCAGACTTGGTGCCAAAACCCTGGCGACTATGCGGACTTAGTGTCTGTTGTATAAACCCTGGCGACTATGCAGACTTAGTGCCTAAACCCCGGTGATGATGGACTTCGTGTCGATTCCTTAGGATGATCCTTATGAATGAATGAACAAGAGATAACTGATTCTTAGGATAGATCCTTAAGAGTAAATAAGATAACGGGGATGGGTAATTGGGTTAATTGTTAGATGATTAAACATAATAATTATATTATTGTGGGTTGAAAACCCTATGTACTCACCAGGTTTCCCAACCTGACCCACTCAATTTATTTGTATCACAGGTGTCGATATGAAGTTACTTTACACTGAGAGATTTAAAAGATATGTAGATCACTAGTGTAAATGAATGTAAGTTCTGTTTATGCTTATGTTTCTGTATCGACGATGACATCCCAAATGTTTTAAAATGAATAAAAATACATTTCTTCGGAAATGCTTTGATAACGTATTTATCATGTTTTTCTAGGAGCAAATTCCGCAAGATTTTTATTAAAAGAAGTACTCTGATTTTTTTAAAGCATAAACAAAATCGGTCTTTTCTGGCCGTGAAAATGGGGATGTCACAGTTGGTATCAGAGCATTAGTTTAAGCGAACTAGGAATAAGGATTTATTTCTAGACTTAAACTTAGAATGCTAAGCGATGATCGTGAGGAGTGCGTCTAATATATTTTAGGAAGTACACCTAAATAGACACGGGCACTAGCTCATTTAGGGAAGATGTCTAAATTGCTTTTATGTGCTAAATGATTTGTGATGCTTTATGATGCTATCGTTTGATCGGATCTATGGTCTGTTACCTACCGGATCTGGAAACTTTGTGTGTTTAGATTTCAAAACGTTTAATTATGATATTAGAACTGGCATGTAATTTTTCGAAGTAATAAGGAGGAATACGCGTCTAAAACTTCCTCTATCTATACTCTCGTCTCGATACACCAAACGACTGCTTTGGTGTGTAGAACATGATGGTGAAGACTCGTAGTGAATTGAGTAAATGGAGGAAATGAGAAGGCTTACGATATTGAATGGTACCTATCGGAAGATATCGTAAGAGTGATATCATGCCTTTAGAACGAGTTTAATAAATAATACGTCTAGTACGGGAGAAGCACACTTTCGATTAGCAGAAAGAAACACTATCCATGAAGTTATCCCATCGTCTGACATTTCCATCACCAACCGAGTTGAAGCATAATTGATGATTGAAGATACACATGGAAGAAGTCCTAGTAGAGTCTAGGGAAAATTATATGATTGTTTGGACACATTTGTATGTGTTAAAATTGTTTTTGTGATAATGACTTGGAGAACTGCGAGACAATACTTGGGACGAGTATGAGTAGGTGTGAATGGTAGTAGAGGCCTATACTACTGGAAGCACAGGACTCACGCTTGGATCAGGGAAAGTCACAAGGTTACCAAGGAGCTAGTAATTGATTTCGTTTTATTCAAGTATGTCGTTACCATCGTTTCGGTAATGACTAAGAAGATGATTGTTATTCTGACCCTAGTGGTGATATCAAATTGAGTCCGACTACGCTAAGTATGTTATGTGGTTCAGAGAATCAAGTTCGATGTAGCATCTGACTTAAGACGGAAGATTGAAATAAAAAGCGATCAGTAGAGGTATCGTGAAAAGTTGCTTGTAGCTAGAAATGCTACCTTTTAAGATGAGATTAGAACATGAACGAAAGTATAGTCTGTTCTGGAAGACTCTAAGAGACCTGAGTCTAAGCGTTGCAACATACGATGATAGGTCATTAGAATATGACACATCGTTCCATTGTGGTAATAAAAAAAACTTATCTTAAGTTCGTATCCAGTGAGGATCGAGATTGTGACTTGAAGGTCATAATTTGGAATCTAACGTGAGATAAGGAGCAAGTGCAAAATCGAGCACCGCCTGCAGTCGAGAAGTCCAAGAATTAGATACTCATTCGAAGGAACATAGAAGTTACAATTATTACCTAGGATAAAGAGATAACGTACGGAGTCATTATACAGCCCTATTTCGTTGATGATTCCGGGACGTAATCATCCTAAGGGGGAGATAATTGTAACGCCCGCAGATTCGGACTAGTCAATTTAGAGACAATGAGCATCAAAAATGAGTTTTTGATGGAAGATTATTTAGAAGTATTAATCTTAACCAAGTTGTAGTATATGTTACAAGGGTTCCGTACATATAAAGAACGCCGAAATCCGATTTATAACGAAGAAGTTATGATCCGTCGAAGTTTTACGGCAAAACCGGCACCGGGAGACGTAAATAGTGAATTTAAGGCAGAAGACTTTTTAGCCTTATTTATCTAAAAAAAATTTGTAGTATACGTTAAACCGAGAACATACAAAAAAGAACGCCCAAATCTGACTTCGTATGAGGAAGTTATGAATTTTCTAAGATTTGGCACAGCAGTGCACGACCCGAAACTCGAATTTTAGTTCGAGCGGGTTTTGGCCTACGCGACCTAAATGAGAGTTGAAGATCTCATTAATAGGAACTCAACGGTAAAAAGACAGACGAAAACGGAGTCCGTGTGTAGAAGTTATGAATTTTACGCGGACATTTAACAGTATAATCTCCTCCTACTGTTAAATTTAAGATCGGTCGAGAATTAGCCGACAGAGTCTGAATGAAAGTTTTAGATCTTGTTTTTACCTATGCGTGGATATAAAGAATGTCGAGAGTAGAGCCCGTATGTTAAAGATATGGACGAAACTTGGTCCATCCTCTTCGAGCGCGATGAATTCGATACAGTTTTGTAAATCTGAGATAGAATGAGAATTAGCTGACGACGTCTAAATGAAAGTTGTAGTACTCGTAAATACCAACGCGTGGATATAAAGAACGTCAAAAATGGAGTTCGTATGAACGATTTAAAAATTATAATAGCATATTTATGTATTAAAATAAAGTATAAATCATATATACGTACACATATATATACAAATGTATATATCATTAGAAAGGTATCGACGATGCGGTTATGACAAGACTAGTGTTGAGTGCTTTCGACATTAGTTTAGCACAAATATCGTTAGATCTATTTAAAATAGTATTATGAAGGGGTGTTTAGTCGTTTATCTAACTATAAGGTCATTAAGTAATTATGGAGGGTAGTTTTTGTAAATTCAATTACTATAAATAAGAGGCTTGGGTTCTCATATTTCTTGCACCATTCTCTTGATTCAAAAGTCTTTCTCTTCTTATCCCCCGAGCATTTCGGTCCCTCGTGATTCGACTTCTCTTTCTGTAGTTTTAGTATAGTAAGGTGAGCGCTGAAGCGCTGCACGAATCTTTCTTAGAAAGATTCAGCGATGAAGTTCTGCCCCAACAGAGCCCGACTCCTAGCTAAAACCCCCTTGTAAGTAAGTTATGCTTATCTATTTTAATATAGCTTATATTTAAAATTAGTATTGTTATTATGAACTTATAATAAATATTTGAGCTATTATTATGACTTATATAAGTGTCGTTATAATATCTTTTTAACTACTCGCGGTACGGGGAATCTGGTTTAAAGGGCCGCATAGGGTTGTTGGATTTCAGAAGTGCTATATGCCAAAATGGTCCTCCCCTCCGCTGTTTTATGTCTGGCCCTGTCTGTACATAGTGGTTGGAAAGTATTGTTTAAACGCTTATATAATAATAATAATAATAATAATAATAATAATAATAATAATAATAATAAGACTAATAATTAGTCACGGTAAATATTAGACTAAAATCTAGTGGTAATAATACTAGGTTTCGTCAAAGGAAATTATTTTAAAGTAAACGAAGAGCTGTCCGAGTACCAAGTCACCACCTTATCAAGTGAGTGCATAGTTACTTTCATCTTACACATAGATATGAAATATTTTATATAAACTACGTGCTATGTGTGTATATTATCTGTATACTTGCTATCTATGCTGGATGAACGATTTTATACAAGTTTTATATGATTTAAACTGTATATGTATTTATATCTACATAATATGTTGGGTAAAACATGGGTAGATGAAATATGAGTTGGATGATGAGTTGATAGGTGATATAGACCATGAGGTAAGGGTGAGAGGTGGACGATGTGAGAAGCCTTGTTCCCAAATGTTGGCCCCGTCATCTAGAAGAGTATGGATGACAACCACGGACTATTCTAGAGAGTCCAGTGGAACACTAGCAGGCTCGAAACCTGTAGGTGTTGTGAACGATGTGTTCACCCGGTGTACTCTAAACCCTGGCGATCATCCAGACTTGGTGCCTAAACCTTGGCGATCATGCAGACTTGGTGCCAAAACCCTGGCGACTATGCGGACTTAGTGCCTGTTGTATAAACCCTGGCGACTATGCAGACTTAGTGCCTAAACCCCCGTGATGATGGACTTCGTGCCGATTCCTTAGGATGATCCTTAGGAATGAATGAACAAGAGATAGCTGATTCTTAGGGTAGATCCTTAAGAGTAAATAAGATAACGGGGATGGGTAATTAGGTTAATTTTTTGATGATTAAACATAATAATTATATTATTGTGGGTTGAAAACCCTATGTACTCACCAGGTTTCCCAACCTGACCCACTCAGTTTATTTGTAACACAGGTGTCGATATGAAGTTACTTTACACTGAGAGATTTAAAAGAGATGTAGATCACTAGTGTAAATGAATGTAAGTTCTGTTTATGCTTATGTTTCTGTATTGACGATGACAACCCAAATGTTTTAAAATGAATAAAAATACATTTCTTCGGAAATGCTTTGATAACGTATTTATCATGTTTTTCTGGGAACAAATTCCACAAGATTTTTATTAAAAGAAGTACTCTGATTTTTATAAAGCATAAACAAAATCGGTCTTTTCTGGCCGTGAAAATGGGGATGTCACAGCATCCCAGTCACAAACTTGAGAGGGCATAATCAAGATTAAACATGTCATTGAAAAGTTCAATGAATCTCAAAGAATCTAGGAATTTCAATTCATATAAAACCTAAAGTTCATTTTCGTTTTTGATGGTGAAAATTGGTAAATCGTCATTTACCAACCTTCAAATATTTTTCAATTGGATTACGACACCCCTCTTCCGAATTGTAAAATATTGTGTTGGGACCTAGCCTTAATATTTCGTTTTGGGTGTTATATTAAGGACTTAAATCAACTAACTTGAATTTCTCCCTGTAGATGTCTAGTTCTGACAACTATGGTCTTCCCGAATCTTATGGAAAAAGCTTTCCTCATGAAGATGATATTCCCAGAAATCATACTTCACTTCCTCCACCTCCTCCAATAATTCTCCCTAACCCACAAGTTCAGAGAATTGAAAAGTTCAAGGTCACTCAAGCATTATTGGCTAGCAAACACCAAGATGAAAGGTTTGTGTGTGCACATGTCTTGGAGATGAAGTCACACATAGACAGGCTGAAATGTTAGGAGTCGTTACGTCAAGGAAGTTGGTTGTTGACTTGGTTCTTCAATGACTTCCTAAGTCATATGGTAAGTTCATTAGAGATTACTATATGACAGACCGTGACATGTCCCTTATCGATCTTACATATTTGCTAATTACTGCTGAATCAGCAATGATTTGACGCACTGGTAATGCAAATTTGATTGGAAGATCTACTTTCCAAACTTCCATGGATATTGACAATGGAAACATTGAAAGTCCAGAAAAGTCTTCTCTTCCCAATGGAAAGGGATCGGCCATGGTCAAGCCATTTGACCTAATGGTAAAGAGAAAGACTAAGTCTGAGATTGTCCCGTGTACCATTCCAAAAGAGTCTGTTTGTTTCTATTGCCAAGAGAAAAGGCATTGGTTGCGAAGCTGCTGTATCTACCTGCAGGACCACAAGGATGGTAAAGTCAAAAAAATGTTTGACTCTGCTTCAGGCAAGTCCACTATCTAACCCTATTAAGTTCCTAGTTGGAGATTATTAATACATGATGTAATGTAATTACATTTTGATGTTTTGTAGGATCGAAGAAAAGAAAGGAAGCTTAAAGGAAGAGTACGCTGATTATGATCGCGAAGAGATGGATTTCGATCGCATGGTTCGATGATCAGATTTTGAGCTGCTGCTCAAGAGTTATGATAGATTGCTTAGAAATATTTTGGAACATAGTTTTAATTTATAATTGAATTGTAAGGAAAAGTTTTTCCGCACTTTATAAATAAATAATTTTTTTTTAAAATTTATCTTATTTTATATTTCCTTACAATGGTTTTTGTGAAAATTGATGATTGTATGTTTCTATTGTTAGCAATATTGGAAAATGGATTTGATTCTTTCGTTTGTGGTAGTGTCATATTTTTCCAAACAAGGAAAGATTCTCATTACCCAAGTTCCAGTTTGATAGAAACTTGGAGTCATGCAACTTATATTGTTTGATGAATGAGAACCTTCATCTTTGGGAGATTAACACCAATTCCTTGTTCACATGTATATGTGAGTCAAGTGAAGGACTAGAGGATCGGGTACATTTCATTGTGCGATGGTCAGGTCCACTACAAAGAATGATAAGACTATTCGTCATAATTTACTAAAAGTTTAGTAAATATGATTATGCTTACTAGATGAAGTATACTTCTGAATCGTTGAAAAAGTTTCAATGTATAACATAATGAATAAGAAAAATCAAATTAGGCAAAAAGATATAAGTTTCTCCGATCTGAAAGGAAGAGAGAGTACTTGAGTATCGTGTTTTATGATTATCTTAGTGATTATGAAACCATGTCACAATTGATCCTCTAAGGACATCTTAGTGCATTTGAATGGCTAAGAGGAGGAATCATGAATTGTTGAAATGATTAAATCAAAAGGTGAATCATACTTCGTTCCAAAATCGAGTCTTAGAGTAACACTCCAAGATCGAGCCTTGAGTGACATAATCTTATGAAAGATTTATAACACTTATCAAATGTAGAGTAAAATGTTTTCTACTCTTGTACATTTGAAATTGGTAAGTTGTGATGTTTTGGATAAAACAAATACCAACTAAGACCAATTGTCAGAAGTGTTTGTCTTGATAAGAGACCGCACTAACTCTTGAATATTTGTTTGTCAAGTAATGTTTCTTGACAAAGAGAATCTTATATGTTAAGAGGTCAGTGGGAGTCTTAAAGATGTTGAAAAGTTTCAGGAACTAATCAAGAATAAACTTATTGTGTATCACTAGCTCACGACTTGCGGTTTGTAACCTATTGTATTAACATATTCTTGTTTCTGTGCCCATGTGAGTTCTATGAGTTCTAAATTGATTGCATAACAACCTGGAAGCAATGGTAGACCCTTGTGCTGCCAGGTGGCAAGAAATTAAGATTGAATAAGTTCAGTCCATATGAGTTTGAATTTGTCACTAACCTTGTCTTGTGATTATGGTTATGACAAATTCACATGGATAGGAACACATACACCATTAATCTAAGTGATAATAGTTTCTCTCCAATTCATGAAAATGATTGTGAGGAAACACTTTCACTAAGTAGATTTTAAGGAGATATCAATTGTGATATTTGCATTCTCAAATTCGATTATGATTACGGCATCCCTCTTCATAGTTCGAATTGTGAGAAATGGAAAAGGTCTAAACATTTGAAACTTATTATTGTAAGTTCTAAAATTCTTTAGACACACATGTGAGCTATCTAAGGAAAGGTGTATGACTTTGAGAAGCCTAGATAAAGTTTTATCAAAGCATCTTGTATCAGAAATATGAACTTTGGTAAGAAAATCAACAAAGTATTGATTTCTAGAAGTCCAACTTATTTCTGACTACATGTCAAAGCTAGTGGGAGCATAAGTGTTATGCTATTAAATAAATAATTGTTATGCTAGTGGGAGAATAATCATTATGGTAAGTGTGGCAAGTTAGCAATGTTAATTATAGAAAACAAAAGTGTCAATTCACAAAGTTAGAAAATTTGAAAAGTTGTTTTGCTATAATTAAGGGAGAGGAACTCATACTTTATTTCAAATCTAAAAGCTTAGATTGTGAGATTTTAATCAAATTTAGTCAAGGATATATATGAATGTTATGTTGGAATGGTTCAACATAAGGAAATTCTATATATGGAATTATTATAGCAAGAGAATGGTAAAGTATCATGTCTTTATGTAAGACATTATGAATCGTAATCCCATATGCTTCGGGTATAGGATCGATTGCATATGCTATAATATTTATGTGTTCTGAATTTTCCAAATGCCTAGGGCATTAAGAAGGAAAATGGACCAGAACCGGATATGACTAAAGTTGATAAACAATTGATAAGAACAATCTAAAGGTTTGCCAAAGGTTTGGTTGCTTATAGGCATTTGGAAGTATTGTAATGGATGGACTATATTGACATTATTATGAATAGACAAGATTTTATTAATATTGAGCTGTCATATGGCAAATATGGAAATGTTTCCATAATGGGAGTTGGATATTAAGAATCTATGTGTAGGTTAGAAACTTTTATGCAAGAAGGATGTTCAAAGGAATGTACTTTGAATTTGAGACTTCGCTTCCATGGAGTTGTTTTGTTATCAATCTCCAGTGGAATACTTTGTAATTTCATTATCCAAGTCCGCGGCTTTGGTGTATTGACATTACAAAAGGAACATTGCATAAAGGTTAGAACATAACATATTCTAATAGTGGCAAGAATTTAACATTCTTACACTTGTGTTAAGGATTTGGAATTATGAAATGAGTATCATTGAAATGTTTTCAATTGATCTATTTCACAAAGAAAGGACCATAGGTAAACATAGTGTGCATGCTTGGAGCATAGGATAATGTAATGCCCGGGTTTCGGGGCTAAGCATTATCAGATGATGTAATAGTCTAGGTTAACTATTGTAACTCTTTTTGAAGTAATAAAGATAAAATATTTGAGTATTATGTGAATTATGTGCCTTTATATGCTTATTACTTATTTATAAATGTGTAATAAATACAAAATAAAAATAAGCGTCAAAATTAAAGTGTGAAATAAACCCGATATCTCTACATAAAGTTGTAGTGGTCGAAACAAGGATTCCGAAGATATAAAGAACGCCAAAATCTGAGTTTGTAACGAAGAAGTTATGACCCGTCGACGTTTCGCGACGGAACCGGCACAACACCGAGAAGCGTAAATAGTGAATTTACGATAGAGAGATTTTTAGACTTAGTGATCTAAACGAAAGTCGTAGATTATGTTAAACCGAGAGCGTCCATAAAAATAACGCCCAAATCTGACTTCGTGTGAAGAAGTTATGATTTTTCGAAGTTTCGGCTTAGCAGTGTATAGCCCGAAGTTTGAATATTAGATCGAGCGGTTTTTAGCCGACACAATCTAAATGAGAATCGAAGATCTCGTTAATAGTAGCATAACAATAAAAAGACAGACGAAAACGGACGTCGGATGAAGAAGTTATGGATTTTTAACGAACCAATCATGTCCCGGGCTGTTAAAAATATAACTTTAAAAGTAGAGTCAATATTAGCCGACGGAGTCTAAACGAAAGTCGTAAAGTACGATCCCACCTACGCGTGGATATAAAGAACGTCGAAAACGGAGCTTGTATGCGAGAGTTATGAAATTTAGAAGTCGAGAAGGAAAAATGTGAAATTTGCGAGGGGATGATGACGTGGCTCGATCTGGGCCGCCGCTTGCTGATCACGGACTCGCTTCGGATGGGTGACAGCTGGCTCGCTACGCAGCGCGTATAAGAAGGAACGCCCCATGTTCGGATTTACTTGGCTTCGGAAGGTCCACGTCGTACCAGGGAGGCTCGGACACATGACAGTACGAACGCGCAGCGTAGATCAGGAGCGCCCCGCGTCCGAGGAACGCCCAGCATAGATCCGAGGAGCGCAGTGCGTAGCCAGAAGCCTCGCGGCTATAAAAGGGTTGCGAGGGCCAGCCATTTTTCTCACCAATTCACTTCTACTTTCTCTCTCTACTTTCTCTCACTACCCCCTAACCCCCCTAAGCCTAGGTAAACCCCTAGCACCCGAAGGAAGCCTCGAGGCTCCCGGAGTCCCGAAAAAAAGGGTCTTTCGGTTCGGAAACGCAGCTCCAAGCGAAGCCCGGTTTTCGAGAAAACCCGCTGTAAGTGAGCTACGCCTACACTATTTTTATTATAGCTTCTAATTAATTATAGTAACATTATTAGGACCTTAAAATATATATATTTGGGCTATTATTATGAGTTATATAGAGTGTTGTTTAACGCTTATATAATAGTAATAATAGCTAGACTATTAATTAGTCGTGGTTAACGTTAGAATAAACCCTAGTGGTATTGATACTAGGTTTTGTCAAGGGAAAATTGTTTTGAGATAACGAAGTGCTGTTCGAGTACCAAATCACCACCTTAACAAGTGAATGCATAGTCACTTTCATCTTACACATATATATGAAGTATTTTATATAAATTACGTGCTACCTGTGCATATTATCTGTATACTTGCTATCTATGCTGGATGAACGATTTTATACATGTTTTAAATGATTTAAACTGTATATGTATTTTATATCTACAAAATGTGTTGGGTAAAACATGGGTAGATGTAATAGTTGCTGTGTGACAAAATAAAATAATGAGATTCCTCGTTATAGATGTTATTGATGATCCAGTCATCTAGCGGAGTATAGATGACGACCGCGGACTATTCTGGACAGTACAGTGGAGCGCTAGCAGGCTCGCAAGCTGTAGGTGTTTATTTGAACTGTGTGCTCACCAGCAGCACTCCATCCCCCACATGATTTCCTTATTTGACATGAATTGCTGAGGAACCCCCGAAGCATGTGTTGTCACCTCGATGAAAGTCCTTAGACTAGCTCCCTTGTGTTAGATGCTTTAGGGACGTAAAGTGAGGATAACGGGAAGGGGTAATTGTTGGGTTTTGGTATACTACAACATCCTATAGTGCACATACAACCCTAAATACCTTGGATCTATGTTTTCACTAATTATACATGCAAATGGTTTCCAAGGTATTAATCTTACAACTAGCATGCATTTAACATAAAATTATAATATACTAGTTAGCATGACATACCTTTTGATGGAGCTTGAATTCTTGGTGTATTTGGCCTTAAAGAGCTTTGCCCCAATAGTGTGGAAGCCTCAAATGGAATCACAACATACCATGGACAAAGGATGAACTTGAGAGAGAATTCCATGCACACAAAAGACACCATGAACTCTAAAAAGATACAAGTGGCGATTTTGGGCAATGAAGTATCTATTTATATGTGGGATTTCTAGGGTCATGGATATAACCCAAATCCATACCCATGGGTTTTATGATCCATGGTTCATGTGGCCCAACTCTTTATGTATCCATACATAAACTTGGTCCAACATGGATCATAAGCCCAACACATATAAATATAACTAATTATCATAATTAGTCCCGATAGATTTAATTAGTCTCTTTCGACCACTAAATTAATTCCAAATTAATTCTTGATCACTACTAATTAAAACATATGATTTCATATAAATATATTATTACTTATAATATATTAATAAACCATAAATAACCTTCTCTCAAAAGTCCATCCTAACAAATTGTCCTGATGATATGCAACCCAAATGGACCATGCTACTCTCGGGTCGAATACATACCAATAATAGTTATGGGCTTAGACACCTAATCCAACAGTCTCCCACTTAGATAAGTCTAAAACTATTATTCAAGTATGACTCCAAGATCCCGACTAGCAATCGTAGCTCTTAAAGCCGCTGTCAAACTCTAAAAAAATCAAATGACATGTCCATTAGATAAGGGATCATATATTCCTCCATTCTAGATATCATATGGACTGAGACATGGATTATAATCATTCTCTCTGTCCATTTGTTGTTTCCCGATTTCCGATTTATGACGACTGACTAATTGAACAAATCAAATCAGTCCAGGCCCGGTCGAGCACTTACGTTTGTCATCACCAAATCATCGAGGGGCCCACAGATATCGCTTTTATCCCGAAGGTAAAAGGAATGGATAAACTTCGACTCATATGGCTTGTTCTACTACTTGTTGAATCATACACAAAGGCACGTTTTATAACATCGAGTTACCAATGCGTTTTCGTGCAATCAATGTATAACCAACTCATAGTAACAACTCATATCTCTAGGTTTGAAGAATATAAGATATTATCGTCTCATGATCACTCGTGATAAAATCCACGAAGTGATTCCAATGAGCGCGGGTTGAATCCAATACTCAGAACTTATGAGCACTCATGAGTGTTGTAGCCCTTTGTCCAACATCTTAGACCTCTACAAGCCAACCCATGACAGTCTTAATTCATATCTACTTCCAACATATGACCGACTGTGGATGGTTTGAATAACTTAGTCATCCAGAACAATGACCTAGTTTATTCTGGAAGTCAAAACATGCAAAATGAAACACAAGAATAATTGAATCGAATATGGTATCAAAACCTATGAACATAAATAAAACACCTTTTATTTATCACCATATGATTACACATTATTCATTGTATACTGTTTCAGCTATCAACTTTATTCTTGAATTTAAAACAATAGTTGTCCCATGCTCCAAGCATGTACACTATGTTTTCTAAACACTAGTCATGCCATACACCAAGTATGCATACTATGTTTGTCTATGATCTTTACTTTGTGAAATAGATCAATTGAACATAACTCGAATGATCCTCTTTTCATAGTCCCAAATCCTTACTGCAAATGCAAGAATTCCAAATTCATGCCATTTACTGAAATCTGTTAGATTCTAAACTTATATGCATTGATCCTCTTGTAATGATTATGCACAAAGTCAGATAGACTTGACAAAAACATTACAGAGCATTCCAAAGGAGATCAACTCCTTGGAAACATCCTTCTTGCATTAAGTTTCCTAATCTTACACAGATTGAATAATTTCTAACTTTGAAACATTTCCATATTCCATTTTGACTATCACTTCTGAACAAGAGTTTTCTCCTTACAGATTATGTCAATATGGTCCTTCCAGAATTATCATTATACTTCCAACTGTCCTTGAGCAACCAATCTTTGGTAAACCTTAGATTGTCCTCGACAATTGTTTAATCCTTTTAGTCATATCCAATTCTAGACCTTTTCCCTTCTTAATGCCCCAGGCATTTGGAAAATTTTAGAAAGGATGAATATAGCACATGCAATCGATCCTATATCCGAAGCATATGGGACACGATTCATGATGTATCACATAAAGACTAAACCAGTCTTTTGCTATAATATTTCCATTTCAATTTGCCAAGTTCTCATAATTCAGATTATGAAAAGGGATGTCGTAATCATAATCGAATTTTAGAACGCAAATAATGGACCCTATATTAGAATTTTCTTATGTTGAGCCATTCCAACATAACATTCATATATATACTTGACTAAATACGATTAAAACCTCAATCTAAGCTTTTAGATTTGAGATGAAGTATAATTTCCTCTCCCTTAATTATAGCAAAACAACTTTTTCCCAATTGAAACCTTTTGTTTTCTATAATTAACATTGCTAACTTGCAACCTTTATCATAATTATCATGCTCCCACTAACATGATGATTATTAGCATAACACTTATGCTCCCACTAGCTTTGACATGTACTCAGAAATCAGTTGAACTTCTAGAAAAAACAATACTTTATTGACTTTCTTACCAAAGTTCAGATTTCTGATACTAGATTGCTTTGAGAAAACTTTATCAATATCATACACCTTATCTTAGATAGCTCACAGGTGTGTCTAAACAATTTCAGAACTATGAAAATGGATGCCGTAATCATAGTCTTAATTGTTTAGACCTTTGCCACTTCTCACAAGTCCATGTTAGTGTGTCGGTTAACCACACAGCTCTACTAACGACTTTGAGAATGCAAATATCACAATTGCTATCTACTTCAAATCTACTTTGTGGAAGTGTTTCCTCACCATCATTTTCATGAATCGCAGAGAAACCTTATGACCCTTAGATTTAATGGTGTATGTGTTCTTATCCATGTGAATTGTCAAAACCATAGTCACAAGACAAGGATAATGACAAATCCAAACTCATATGGACTGAACTCAATCTTAATTTCTTGCCACCTGGCAGCTCAAGGGCCTGCCATTGCTTCCAAGTTGTTGTGCAACCAATTGAGAACTCTAAGAACTCATATGCAAAGCCAACTTTAACTGGAATGGGCACAGAATATGTCAACACGATAGGTTATAAACCTCAAGTCGTGTGCTAGTGAAGAACTTCAGGTTTTATTCTAGATTAGTTCTTGAGACTTTCAAGACCTTTAAGACTCCCACTGTCCTCTTGACATATAAGACTTTCTTGTCAGATATTCAAGAGATAGTGTGGATTCTAATCAAGACAAACACTTCACACAATTGGCCTTAGTTGGTCTTTGTTTTATCCAAAACATCACAACTTACCAATTTCAAATGTACAAGAGTAGAAAACTTTTACTCTTACATTTGATAAGTGTTTTAAACCTTCTTTAAGACATGTCACTCAAGTTACAATCTTAGAGTATAACTCTAAGAATTGTTTTTGGAACGAAGTATGAATCATCTTCTTGATTTAACCACTTCAATAATTCATAACTCCTCTTCTTAACTATCAGAATGCACTTAGAGGATGAATTGTGATAAGGTCTCAAAATCATTAAGATGGTCTTAAAACATGATACTAAAGTACTCTCCCATCTTTTCAGATTTGAGAAACTTTTATCTTTCTGCCTAAATTGATTCTTCTTATTCGCTCTGCCATACATTGGAACCTTTTCCAATGTCTCAGAATTACACTTAAGCTTGTAAGTATAACCATATTTACTGAGCTATAGTAAATTATGACGAATAGTCTTATCGATCTTTTGTGGTGGACTCTGACCAGTGCACAAGAATGTGTACCCGATCCCTTAGTCCTTCACTTGACTCACATACCCATGTGAACAAGTAGTTAGTCTTAATTTTTCCAATGCTCGAAAGTTCTCATTCATCATGCTATACAACTTGCATGATTCCAAGTTTCTATCCAACTGAAACTTGGGTGATGAGAATCTTTCCTTATTTGGTAAATTTAGACACTACCACAAATGAAAGAATCAAATTCATATTTCCACTCTTGCTCTTAATGGAATCTTATAAGCAACACAGATTTTCACAAATGCCATTGTAAGGATATTTTAAAATAAATAAAATCAAAAGATTTACCTTTTATTTTAAAACTTTGCGGAAAAACTTATCCTTACAATCCATATGAAAACTTGTTGCTATCTATTCCTAAGCAAAATATCATAACTCCTAAGAAGTAGCTCAAGAATCCGATCTTCAAACTATGCGATAGAAATCCATCTACGCGATCAGATTTAGCATATTCTTTCTTTAAGTTTCTTCACTTTTCTTTGATTCTTAAAACATCAACATGTGACCCAGTCACATCATGTATCAAGAATCTCATAATAGAAACTTACCAGAGTTAGATAGTGGACTTTACCTGAAGTAGAGTCAAACTTATTGACTTTAACATCCTTAGGTAAATTTGGCAGCTTCGCAAGCAATGCCCCTTTCTTTGGCAATATAAACATATGGACCCTTTGGTAATGGGACTATCTCAGACTTAGCTTTTCTCTTTACCATTTGGTCAACCGAGTTGACTATGGCCAATCCATTTCCATTAGGAAGAGAATACTTTTTTGGATTCCCAGTGTCATCATTGTCAATGTCCATAAAGTTTTTAGGAAGTTGATCTTAGCAAATAGATAAGATCATTAAGGGTCTTGTCATAGTCTGTTTCTAGGTGTTCCAAAAGAACTCACTATGTGACTTAGAAAGTAGTTGAGCCACCAACTTTCTCAAGACTTTGACACCCAACTCTCCCGGCTTGTCAATATGTGACTACATCTCCAAGATGTGATCACACATAGACCTTTGCATGCCAATAGGGCTTGAGTGACCTTAAAATTTTCAGGAACTTGTGGGTTAGGGAGAATAATTGGAGGAGGTGAAAGAAGTATGATTTCCATGGGACATCATCTTCATTTAGGAAAGCTTGTTTCAAGAGATTTGGGAAGATCATAAATGTCTAAACCAGACATCTTTTGGGAGATACTCAAGATAGTTGATTTAAAGTCCTTAATATAACACCCAATATGAAATATTAAGGCTAGGACCCAACACAATACTTTTATAACTTGGAAGAGGGATGCCGTAATCCAAGCTATAAAATATTTGAAGGTAGGCGAATGACGATTCACCAATTTCCACCATGAAAACGAAATATATATTATTAGGTTTTAATTGGTTTTTGAAACTCCTAGATCTTTGAGATTCATTGAACTGTTCAATGGCATGTTTCAATCTCGAGTGTGCCCTTCAGGTTTTGTGACTGGGATGCCGAGGATCACAAAACAAGGTGTGAAGTAACCATGCAAATTACTTGGTACCCTTAAGTGTTTACCCCTCAATCGATGTGCCGGTTAACCACACACGCTCCATCGATACTATGATAAACATTAGGTTACCCTTTGCGTACCTTGTTAAATACGAGTTAGTGTGTCGGTTAACCACACACGCTCCACTAACCGACTTAAACAAAGTGCAAAGTGTAATTTCATGGATTAGCACCTTATTCACTTTTTCCTAAGTAACTAAGATTGGATATTTATAAAAGGTTTAATTACTTAGTATTTATCATTAATACTTTTAATGAAGGGAGAATTATAGTCCTTGTCCTACCCGTTCGGCTAACGACCCTCCACCGGTCAAGGAAGCGGTGGGTGAGAGTGGACACCCATTAAACTGCCATTTTATAGGCAGTAACCTTATACCCCCCTTATAGACCGGCTTCGTGAATGAGGCCTACTAACGGTAAGACTGACTTTGTTCTTATACATATATATATATATATATATATATATATATATATATATATATATATATATATATATATATATATATATATATATAAGTATTAACTCTTAATATTATAATAGTATAAGGGTGTATTTTAAACATTTAAAATACTTGGTGGTTTAATCTATTAATTAAACTATACTCTTAATTTAATTAAACTTAAACCATGTCTTTATGGAATTATTAACTCTTTTAATTAGACACTTTAATTAATTTAATGAAGTCCATAAAGTTTGAACTTTAACTTTTAAAATTCTTGGGTTTGGAATTAAAGTGTATATGGGGTTTGACTTTACAAATTCCAAAACTTGAGGACAAGTTTTGAACAATTCAAAAAACTTATGGTTTCCATAACTTATGAATTTTAAAGTGGTTTAATGGAAAAAACCCTTCAAGTTCCATAACTTGTAGACAAGTTATGGAAGACTTTAAAAGCATTAAAAATGTGACTCTTCATTTTTTCATAACTTATGGAATTTTTATGGGTTTTAAAATTCATAAATGTGACTTTTCATGTAACTTGAGGACAAGTTACAAAAACACATATTATGAACAACTTCAAGATTAATTTGGATTGAAAACAACTATCTCATAATTTTTCCTATTAATCTAAACAAACTCATAAACATGAACATTCATAATCAACATTTTTCAAGCATCATATAAACATGTATAAAACTTGAAACTTTGATTATTATCCTTTATTTGGATGACAATAAACATTACCATAGTATCAAAAAACAAATTTTATGAACAAAAACACTTTGCGGTAATGATTCTAATCCAAAACATGCCAAAAAACTCGAAGATAAGCTGTCAGGGGGTCCAACTCGTCGAGTGCATGAACCAACTCGACGAGTTGGATGAATTTGTTCATGGACTCGTCGAGTCTGCTGTCCCGACAGCAAAAAATTCGATTTTTTTCAGTTTTTTTTTTCAGCAACTTGCATCAAGTATAATTGAAAACAACCCATGGCTCTGATACCACTGTTGGGTTTTGGTATACTACAACATCCTATGGTGCACGTACAACCCTAAATACCTTGGATCTATGTTTTCACTAATTATACATGCAAATGGTTTCCAAGGTATTAATCTTACAACTAGCATGCATTTAACATAAAATTATAATATACTAGTTAGGATGACATACCTTTTGATGGAGCTTGAATTCTTGGTGTATTTGGCATTAAAGAGCTTAGCCCCAATAGTGTGGAAGCCTCAAATGGAATCACAACACACCATGGACAAAGGATGAACTTGAGAGAGAATTCCATGTACACAAAAGACACCATGAACTCTAAAAAGATACAAGTGGCGATTTTGGGCAATGAAGTATCTATTTATATGTGGGATTTCTAGGGTCATGGATATAACCCAAATCCATACCCATGGGTTTTATGATCCATGGTTCATGTGGCCCAACTCTTTATGTATCCATACATAAACTTGGTCCAACATGGATCATAAGCCCAACACATATAAATATAACTAATTATCATAATTAGTCCCGATAGATTTAATTAGTCTCTTTCGACCACTAAATTAATTCCAAATTAATTCTTGATCACTACTAATTAAAACATATGATTTCATATAAATATATTATTACTTATAATATATTAATAAATCATAAATAACCTTCTCTCAAAAGTCCATCCTAACAAATTGTCCTGATGATATGCAACTCAAATGGACCATGCTACTCTCGGGTCGAATACATACCAATAATAGTTTTGGGCTTAGACACCTAATCCAACAGTAATCGGGTTTGTTTGGTTGATGAAAATAATAAATTTATTTATTGTGGGTTGAAAACCCTATGTGCTCACCAGGATCCCAAGCCTGACCCACTCAGTTTCTTGTATTACAGGTAGTGGCGCATGAGCATAGATGTTTGGATGAGAGATAAGGGATTATAGGCCTGTAAATACGAAATAATGTAGTAAGGCTTATGTTGTACTGTTTATGCTTTTGATCTGTATCGAACATGACATTCAGAGTCTTTTAATGAAATACATTTCTATGGAAATGCTTTGATAAATCTTTATCAAATTTTGTTTTGGGAACAAATTCCGCAACTCTTTTATTTAAATTATTACTCTGATTTTTAAAGAAAGCATAAACAAATCGGTCTTTTCTGGGCGTGAAAATGGAGATGTAACAGTTGGTATCAGAGCATTAATTTAAGCGAACTAGGAGTTTGTAGGATTTCTAGACTTAAACTTAGAATGCTAAGCGATGATTGTGAGGTGTGAGCACTAGCTTATTTTAGGAATTATGCCTAAAATGCTTTTATGTGCTAAATGCTTTGTGCTTGATATGCTGTTATTTGTTCGGATCTATGGTCTGTTGCCGACCGGATCTGGAAACCTTATGTGTTTAGGATTCTAAACGTACGACTACGATATTAGAACTAACATGTAAATGTGTTGGAGTGATAAGGACGGTTTAAACGAATATCCTAAATAAAGATCTAAATTCACCTTATTCGGTGTATAGATCAAAATGGCAAGAACCCGCAGTGGAGCCGGGAATGCAAATGGGAACAGAAACCAACCTCCAGTGATTGAGAAAATACCAGTTGTGGTAGCCGTTGTTGAGCCAATAATGATGGCCGGAGTGCAAGCGATGATCCAAATGATGTTGGATCGTCAAATGGAGTAAACCAGACGTTTGCTCCAACAGAATCGAGAGGAAGCTACCATACCGATCGAACAGCCTGAGTTGAACGAAGGGCAGTCTGAGGAGGGGAACTACAGTGGCACCGTTGGTCAAGTCAACCCACCAATAGTTCGACAAAACAACCAGGATGACGGAGTCGAGAGGAATGGATGCAAGTACAAGGATTTTCTGACTTGCAAGCCATCGACTTTCACTGGAAAGGAAGATCCGATCGGGGTCATGGATTGGATCTTGGAGATGGACTTAGCTTTCATGACGTGTGGTTGCAGAGGCAAACTACATACCACGTTTGCAGTGCGTCAGTTCCGAGGAGGCGCTGTGCGTTGGTGGAATACCCTAGGAAAGACTTTGAGCCCCAATGAGCCCCTGCAACTAACATGGGCAGAATTTTTGGTGCAGTTCAAATGTAAGTACTGCTCAGCCCAAAACCTGCTCGAGCTAGAGAACCAGTTCCTAACCCTGAAGAAAGGAAGCATGTCCATTGATGAGTACACCAACAACTTCACGTAGAAGATGGAGTTTGCCTTGCGTCTTGTCCCATATGAACTAACAAAAATCGACAAGTACGCCACGGGACTCCCATGGGAGTATGTAGTGCCGGTACGTCTGGCACATACTCTGGAGGCAGCTATCTGGGCTGCCAAGTCTGTGGAGGAGATGATCAAGGGAAGAGCTGCTAGCAAGGTTGAGGTTGGCAAGAAAAGGAAATTTGAAGGGTCTGCTAAGACCAACAATAAGAAAAGCAAGTCTGGTTCAAGAAAGTTCGGAGGAGGAAATGAAGCGAAGTGGTGCGAGAAGTGCAAAAAGAAGCACTCAGGGAAATGTAGCGAGGAAGCAACCTGCTACAAGTGTGGGAAGACGGGGCATTACGCCAACGAATGCACCGCCATCAAAAGGGTGTGCTACGAGTGCCGTGAAGAAGGGCACGTTGCTAAGGATTGCCTGAAGAAGAAAGATGCGGTAAGGCCCAACATTCCACCGAATCCAAAGGCGAGAGCCTTCCAGATGACGCTCGAGGCTGCGAAGGAGGTAACAAACGTTGCTTCAGGTACCTTTCTTGTAAATGGTTTGCCTGCCAATATACTGTTTGATTCCGGAGCCAACTACTCCTTTGTATCGCATAAATTTGGTGGGAAACTAGCATTGCCTGTAGAAAAACTTGATAATGCCCTGATTGTAGAAGTTGCCAGTGGAAAGTTCGTACCTGTTAGTAATCGTATTAAGAACATAGTCATAGACTTAAACGGAAACGAATTCCACGAAGAGCTGTTACCCATAGAATTGAACGGTTTTGACATCATTTTGGGAATGGATTGGCTTAGCACCAATGATGCAGAGATTCTTTGCAGGAAGAAGATAGTAAGGGTGAACCCACCCAGAAAAGAGTCGTTCATGGTGTACGGGGACAAATGCAGAGTAAATTCTGGAATCATCTCCCTGATGAAACCCAGGAAATGTTTGTCCAACAGATGTGCATCGTACTTGGCATTTGTTATCGAAACTAAGAAGGAAAAGAAGGAGGTGCAGAGTATACCAGTGGTGTGTGATTATCCGGAAGTCTTTCCCGATGATCTTCCCGGATTACTGCCTGATAGACAAGTGGACTTTTGGATAGACTTGTTACCAGGGACGACACCAATAGCAAAAGCACCATACCGACTAGCACCGACGGAGATAAAGAGCTTATGACAGAACTTCAGGAGTTGTTGGACAACGGTTTTATCAGACCTAGTTCATCACCCTGGGGAGCTCCGGTGTTATTCGTGAAAAAGAAGGATGGAAGCATGAGAATGTGTATATACTACAGGGAGCTGAGCAAGGCAACGGTGAAGAACAAGTATCCATTGCCAAGGATTGATGACCTATTCGATCAGCAGCAAGGTTCAAGCTATTTCTCAAAGATCGATCTTAGGTCAGGATATCATCAGCTGAAGGTAAGAGAGCAGGATATTAAGAAAACTGCGTTCAAAACGAGATATGGACACTACGAGTTCTTGGTTATGTCATTTGGACTAACCAATTCTCCAGCATCGTTCATGGATTTGATGAATAGGGTTTGTAAACCATTCCTTGATAAATCAGTGATAGTGTTCATAGACGACATTCTCATCTACTCGAAAAGCCAGGAGGAGGATGGCCAGCATCTACGAGAAGTGTTGGAAGTATTGAAGAAGGAGAAGCTGTATGCAAAGTTCTCCAAGTGTGATTTTTGGATCCGAGAAGTCCAATTCTTAGGTCGTGTGTTTAACCAAGAAGGGATAATGGTTGACCCAACAAAAATCGAAGCTGTGATGAAGTGGGAACGACTAAAAAGTCCCATGGAAATTCGAAGCTTTTTGGGACTAGTCGGATATTATCAAAGGTTTATCCAAGGCTTTTCTTTGATAGATGCTCCATTGACAACTTTGACCCACAAATAAGCTACTTATACATGGAGTGAGAAGCACGAAGAAGCATTCGAGAAGCTAAAGAAGAAATTATGTGAGGCACCGATTCTTTCTCTACCCGATGGAGTCGAAGACTTCACGGTCTATAGTGACGCATCTAGAGTCAGGTTGGGTTGTGTTCTGACCCAAAGAGAAAAGGTGATAGCATGTGCATCTCGACAATTGAAGGAGCATGAAAAGAACTACCCCAATCATTATCTAGAATTGGCAGTGATAGTTTTTGCTCTAAAAATATGGACGCATTACCTCTATGGCACGAAGTGCAAACTTTTCATTGATCATAAGAGTCTCCAGTATTTCTTTAATCAGACGGAATTGAACATGAGACAACGACGCTGGCTAGAATTACTCAAGGACTACGACTGTGAGATACTTTACCACCCCGGTAAAGAAAATGTTGTCGCTGATGCTCTCAGTCGGAAAGTAAACCTTGAAAGGAAAAGGCCAAGAGCGTTGAGAATAGAAGTTGTCTCGACGATTGTGGAAAGTATCAGGAAAGCTCAAGAAGAAGGTTCAGAGAAGAATGACCGAAAGGAAGAACGTTTGGGCAAAACGTTAGTGTTCAGTACAAATAGTCAAGGACTGAAGGTATTCCAAGATCGGATTTGGGTACCTAAGACAGGAGGAGTAAGATAAATTCTGATGGAAGAAGCGCACAAGACCATGTACTCGATTCATCCCGGTAGCACAAAAATGTATAGGGACCTAAAACCCTACTACTGGTGGCCAACGATGAAACTCGATGTTGCGAAGTATGTGGCCGAGTGTGTGACATGTGTAAGAGTTAAGGCACAACATCTGAAACCGTATGGGAGTTTAGAACCTTTACCTATACCCATGTTTAAATGGGAAGACATCACCATGGATTTTGTAACTAAACTTCCCAGGACGAAGAACGGCCACAACATGATTTGGGTGGTCGTGGATCGTTTTACCAAGAGTGCACACTTCATAGCTGCCAACGAGAGGTGGTCTATGGATAAGCTTGCAAATGCTTACGTGAAGGAGATATTAAGACTTCAAGGTGTTCCTCTAACAATTGTATCAGATCGTGATAGTCGTTTCACGTCGAGGTTTTGGAGAAGTCTACAAGAGGAATTGGGTACGAAGTTGTGTTTGAGTACAGCTTACCATCCGCAGACTGATGGTCAGAGCGAAAGAACGATTCAAACATTGGAAGATATGCTGAGGGTATGTACCCTGGAATTCCAAGGTAACTGGGATGACCACTTACCTTTGGTAGAATTTTCCTACAACAACAGTTGCCACTCGAGCATCAAGATGGCACCTTATCAAGCCTTGTACGGACAGAAGTTTCGTACGCCGTCTTGTTGGCTTGAGGCTGGGGAAAAGCAGTTTATGGGCCCCGAGATAGTCCATGAGACTGCTGAGAAGCTGAAGGTGATTAGGGAAAGAATGTTAGCAGCTCAGGATCGTCAGAAAAGCTATGCTGACAAGAAAAGACGACCGATGACCTTTGAAGTTGGGGATTCGGTTTTGCTTAAAGTCTCACCGTGGAAGGGACTTATAAGATTCGGGAAACGAGGAAAGTTGAGTCCGAGGTTTATTGGACCATTCAAAGTTCTTCAGAAGATTGGGAACCAAGCTTACAAGCTCGAATTACCCGAAGAACTAGATGGTATTCATAACACCTTCCATGTGTGTTATTTGAGGAAATTCACAGGACATGTTCCCGACATAATTCCGATCTCAGAGTTAAGAATGGATGAGAATAAGAGGCTGATTGACGAGCCCGAGACAATTATTAAGCGTAAGACTAAGAAGTTACGACACAAGATGGTCGACATAGTGCTAGTCTGTTGGAAACATTCGAGTGGGCCGAATCTCACTTGGGAAACAGAGAGTGACATGATGAGTCGCTATCCGCATCTGTTTGCTGATGCATGATTCCAGGACCGAATCATCCTAAGGGGGAGAGAATTGCAGCGCCCGGGTTTCGGGGCTAAGCATTATCAGATGATGTAATAGTCTAGGTCAACTATTGTAACTCTTTTTGAAGTAATAAAGATGAAATATTTGAGTATTATGTGAATTATGTGCCTTTATATGCTTATTACTTATTTATAAATGTGTAATAAATAAAAAATAAAAATAAGCGTCAAACTTAAAGCGTGAAATAAACCCGATATCTCTACATAACGTTGTAGTGGTCGAAACAAGGATTCCGAAGATATAAAGAACGCCTAAATCTGAGTTATAACAAAGAAGTTATGACCCGTCGAAGTTTCGCGACGGAACCGGCACAACACCGGGAAGCGTAAATAGTGAATTTACGATAGAGCGATTTTTAGACTTAGTGATCTAAACGAAAGTCGTAGACTATGTTAAACCGAGAGCGTTCATAAAAAGAACGCCCAAATCTGACTTCGTATGAAGAAGTTATGATTTTTCGAAGTTTCGGTTTAGCAGTGTACAGCCCGAAGTTCGAATATTAGATCGAACGGTTTTTAGCCGACACAATCTAAACGAGAATCAAAGATCTAGTTAATAGTAGCGTAACAATAAAAAGACAGACGAAAACGGACGTCGGATGAAGAAGTTATGGATTTTTAACGGACCAATCATGTCCCGGCCTGTTAAAAATATAACTTTAAAAGTAGAATCAAAATTAGCCGACGAAGTCTAAACGAAAGTCGTAAAGTACGATCCCACCTACGCGTGGATATAAAGAACTTCGAAAACGGAGCTCGTATGCGAGAGTTATGAAATTTAGAAATCGAGAAGGAAAAATGTGAAATCTGCGAGGGGATGATGACGTGGCTCGATCTAGGCCGCCGCTTGCTGATCATGGACTCGCTTCGGATGGGTGACAACTGGCTCGCTACGCATCGCGTAAAAGAAGGAACCCGCGTTCAGATTTATTTGGCTTCGGAAGGTCCACGTCGTACCAGGGAGGCTCAGACACATGACAGTACGAACGCGCAGCGTAGATCAGGAGCGCCCCGCTCCAAGGAATGCCCAGCATAGATCCGAGGAGCACAGTGCGTAGCCAGCAGCCTCGTGGCTATAAAAGGGCTGCGAGGGCCAGCCATTTTTCTCAACAATTCACTTCTACTTTCTCTCTCTACTTTCTCTCACTACCCCCTAACCCCCCCTAAGCCTAGGTAAACCCCTAGCACCCGAAGGAAGCCCCGAGGCTCCCGGAGTCCCGAGAAAAAGGGTCTTTCGGTTCGGAAACGCTGCTCCAAGCGAAGCCCGGTTTTTGAGAAAACCCGCTGTAAGTGAGCTACGCCTACACTATTTTTAATATAGCTTCTAATTAATTATAGTAACATTATTAGGACCTTAAAATAATTATTTGGGCAATTATTATGATTTATATAGAGTGTTGTTTAACGCTTATATAATAGTAATAATAGCTAGACTATTAATTAGTCGCGGTTAACGTTAGACTAAACCCTAGTGGTATTGATACTAGGTTTTGTCAAGGGAAAATTGTTTTGAGACAACGAAGTGCTGTTCGAGTACCGAATCACCACCTTAACAAGTGAGTGCATAGTCACTTTCATCTTACACATAGATATGAAGTATTTTATAGAAATTACATGCTACGTGTGCATATTATCTGTATACTTGCTATGTATGCTGGATGAACGATTTTATACATGTTTTAAATGATTTAAACTGTATATGTATTTTATATCTACAAAATGTGTTGGGTAAAACATGGGTAGATGTAATAGTTGTTGTGTGACAAAATAAAATAATGAGAGGCCTCGTTATAGATGTTATTGATGATCCAGTCATCTAGCGGAGTATAGACGACGACCACAAACTATTCTAGACAATCCAGTGGAACACTAGCAGGCTCACAACCTGTAGGTGTTTTTTTGAATTGTGTGCTCACCAGCAGTACTCCATCCCCCACATGGTTGCCTTATTTGACATGAATTGCTGAGGAACCCCCGAAGCATGTGTTGTCACCCCGATTAAAGTCCTTAGACTAGCTCCCTTGTGTTAGATGTTTTAGGGACGTAAAGTGAGGATAACATGAAGGGGTAATCGCGTATGTTTGGTTGATGAAAATTGTAAATTTATTTATTGTGGGTTGAAAACCATATGTGCTCACCAGGCTCCCAATCCTGACCCACTCAGTTTCTTGTATTACAAGTAGTGGCGCATGAGCATAGATGTTTGGATGAGAGATAAGGGATTATAGGTCTGTAAATACGAAATAATGTAGTAAGGATTATGCTGTAATGTTTATGCTTTTGATCTGTATCGAACATGACATCCCGAGTCTTTTAATGAAATACATTTTCATGGAAATGCTTTGATAAATCTTTATTAAATTTTGTTTTGGCAACAAATTCCGAAACTCTTTTATTTAAATTATTACTCTGATTTTTAAACAAAGCATAAACAAATCGGTCTTTTCTGGCCGTGAAAATGGAGATGTCACAGATAACTATTGTTTTAATTCAAGTATTAAGTTGATAAATCGAAACATTATACAATGAATAATATGTAATCAATATGGTGATTAAATAAAAAGGTGTTTTATTTATATTCAAAAGTTTTGAGACCATCTTGGATTCAATTATTCTATTGTTTCACTTTGCATGTTTTGACTTCCAGAATAATAAGATTATTCAAACTATCCACAGTCGATCATACTTTGGAAGTAGGTTATGAAAGAAGACTGTCATGAATGGGTTTTTGTATGATTGTCTAAGGTGTTAGAAATAGCAAAAGATTGCTACAAACATTCATGAGTGCTCTTGAAATAAGATTTGAGTATTGGACTAAACCCACACTCATATATTACTTCATGGAATTTAGCACAGGTGATTGTGAGATGATAATATCATATAATCTTCAAACCAAGATATATGAGTTGGCGATTATTTGTTGATTGTACATTAATAGTGCGAAAACGCATCAGTAACACGATGTTATAAAACGTGCTATTATGTATTATTCAATGAATAGTTAGCACAAGCATATAAGTAGAATTTTATCTGTTCCTTTTATCCTAAGAGGATTAAAAGCGATATCTTGGGCCCCTCGATGATTTTGTTTTGACTTATGTGTCAGGCCCGATCAGAACTCTATTGATATGTTCAATTATGTTCTATGTCAAACAAATCAGAAATCGGGAAACAAAATGTTGGAAAATGAGTATGACTTTAATTCCATGTCTTCGTCCACACGATATCTTGTAGAACAGAGGATTATATGATCACTTATCTAATAGATGCGTCAGAGTTCGACAACGGCTTTTTGAGAGCTACGATTGCTAATCGGATTTTAAGTGACATTGGCAATTACAGTTATTAGACTTACCCAAATGGGAGACTGTTGGAAAAGGTGGCTAAGCCCATAACTATAATTGGTGTGTACTTGACCCAATAGTAGCATGGTCCATTTGGGTTGCATTCATTAAAGCAATATGTTAGGAAGGATATTTGAGTAAGAGGTTAATTATGATTTATTAATATATTATAAGTATAATATATTAATTGAGGAATCATATTATTTAATTAGTATTGATCAAGAATTAATTTAATGATTAATTTAGTGATCAAAAGAGACTAATTAAATTGATACATATAAGTTGGGCTAATGATCCATGGTTTGAATTGTGATGGACTTATGGGTGAATCCATGAAGTATTTATCCAAATCAAATGGGTGGATCATAAGCTTATAGGTATGGATTAGGGTTACACATGACCCTTGATATTCTACACACACACACAGATATATATATATATATATATATATATATATATATATATATATATATATATATATATATATATATGTATTCAGAAGCTAAAATCGGTTACACCCTTGCACTCCTAGAAGTAGAATCCGATTTCTAGTCTCCATAACCTCTCCATATTCATCCAAATTGTTCTTGGTGTTTTATGATTCCATTTGATGCATCACACTTGGGGTGCTAAGATTTCTTGAGGCCAAGTTATTCAAGCTACTATACAAGGTAATATTCTAACTAGTTTTTATGATTCAAATATCACATTGCATGCTAGTTTAGGCTTCATTCTTTGGAAAATGTTTATTGCATGTATAATTAGAGAAAACTAAGATCCAAAGCATCAGGGTTGTATGTGCACCATAGGAATGTTAGAGTACATAAAGCCCCACACATAAAAGGTTTTAGATTTTTGTTTAAAAATGAAATTGGTTCTATTAATGCTTTCTTGAATGGTACTTTCTATTTTGAAGCATTGCCTTGTAATGGAGTATATGAAACTGTGAATGTTGTAGATAAATTAGGAAATAATGTGTTGCACATTGATTCGTCCAATGGTTTGGAGAAGCATGCTTGTGGCATTGTCGTCTTGGACATGTCAACAAGAAGCGCATAGCCCAACTCCAAAAGGATGGAGTGTTGGAGTCATTCAACCTTAAATCGGATGACATGTGCGAGTCTTGTTTACTTGGAAAGATGACCAAGTCACCCTTCACTGGAACTTATGAAAGAGGTGAGGGTTTAATGGATCTCATAAATACTGATGTATGTGGACCCTTTAGATCCACCAGAAGGGATGCAAACCGCTTCTATGTGACTTTTACTGATGATTATAGCAGATATGGGTATATGTACTTAATCAAGCACAAGTCAGAAACCTTTGAAAAGTTCAAAGAGTTTAAGCAAGAAGTGGAGAATCAGCTAGGCAGGAAAATTAAGATGCTCCGATCCGATCGAGGAGGTGAGTACCTTAGTATTAAATTCCACGACTACCTAAAGGAATGCAGAATTGTTTCGCAATGGACGCCGCCTAGGACACCGCAATTGAATGGTGTGGCTGAGAGGCGCAATCGAACCTTGTTGGACATGGCTCGTTTCATGATGAGTCGAGCTTTGTTACCTATCTCATTCTGGGGGTATGGCTTAGAGACTGCCGCCCATATCCTTAATCTAGTCCCAACTAAGAAGGTTGCCAAAACACCTCACGAGATGTGGACAGGGAAAGTTCCCTTGTTGGCACATATCAAGGTTTGGGGTTGTGAGGATTTCGTAAGACGAGAGAATCACGACAAGCTCGAGCCTCGTAGTGAGCGGTGTATTTTCATCGGCTATCCACATAAGTCTTTTGGATATCTCTTCTATAGACCAAGTGACAATGTTGTCTTCGTTGCGAGGAGAGGGGTTTTCCGAGAAAGAGAACTCATATGCCAAGAGGACAGTGGGAGACAAATTGATCTTGAAGAGCTTTAAGAATCAAGCGATGAAGGAACCTATAACTGGCGCTCAACTTGAGGAGGAAACTCCTGTTGAACCGATTGACGAGTCCCTACCTCTTATACATTCCAGTAGAGTTAGTGTTCCACCCGTATTATATGGTTTCCATATAACTGTTGAGGATGATACGTTTATTAGTGATAGCACTCTAATAAATTTGGATGAACCTAACAACTACAAGGAAGCCATGGCATACCTGGAGTCTGCAAAATGGAAAGAGGCTATGGACAGCGAGATTCAGTCCATGTATGACAATCAAGTTTGAAACTTGGTTGACAATGTGCCAGGTTGTAAGACGGTCGGGTGTAAATGGATCTTCAAGAAGAAGACCGACATGGATGGGAAAGTGCACACGTATAAGGCGCGACTGGTTGCGAAGGGATTGACTCAAACTCTTGGAGTTGAGTATGATGAGACCTTCTCACCAGTAGCGAAGATTAAGTCTATAAGGGTTATGCTAGCCATTTCTACGTTTCATGATTATGAAATATGGCAGATGGATGTCAAAACCGCTTTCCTTAATGGGAAGTTGGCTGAAGATGTTTACATGAGTCAACCAGAGGGTTTTGTCGATGCGAAGCACCCTAATAGGGTGTGTAAGCTTGAGAAATCCATCTATGTATTGAAACAAGCGCCTCGCAGATGGAATCTTTGTTTTGATGAGAAAGCCAAAGAGTTTGGTTTCTCAAGAAGCGAGGATGAGTCTTGTGTATATGTCAAAGCCAGTGGGAGCATAGTTAGCTTTCTCATTTTTTATGTGGATGGCATACTACTCATAGGAAACGACGTCCCGACCTTGCAAGAGGTTAAGTCCTGGCTTGGGAAGTGCTTCACTATGAAGGACCTCAGAGAAGCTGCTTATATTCTAGGGATAAGGATTTTGAGAAATAGGAGTAAGAGACTGATAGGACTTTGTCAACGTATTTACTTGGATAAAGTGTTGAAGAGTTTCAGCATGGAAAATTCCAAGAATGGGGAGTTACCAATCCAAAGCAATACCAAGTTGAGTAATACTCATAGTCCGAGTACCGATGCCGAGATAGCAGAGATGAGCAGAGTACCTTATGCTTCCGCAGTTGGCTCAATCATGTATGCTATGACATGTACTCGCCCTGATACGGCCTTCGCTTTGAGCATGATCAACAGATATCAAGGGAACCCTGGTAGAGCACATTGGAGTGCGGTAAAGAACATTCTTAAGTACCTGCGGAGGACCAAAGACTGGGCTCTTGTCCTCGGTGGGAGCAATAACTTGAGAGTGCGAGGGTATAGTGACGCTAGTTTTCAGAATGACCGGGATAATTTACGATCTCAATCAGGTTGGGTCTTTACCCTAAATGGAGGAGCAGTGACATGGGAAAGTGCCAAGCAGGAGACCGTAGCTGATTCAACATGCGAATCAGAGTACATAGCAGTGAGAGAAGCGTCGAAGGAGGCAATATGGCTAAAGAACTTCATTGGAGACCTTGGCGTTATATCGGCCATAATGAAGCCTATGGAGATTTTCTACGATAACGAAGGTGCGGTTGCCTTGACCAAGGAACCGAGGGATCATGGCAGATCCATGAATATCGACAGAAAATATCATTTCATTAGACATCGGGTAGTATAGGGACTCCTCTTAGTGAAGAGGGTATCGTCAGAGGATAACCCGGCAGATCCCCTTACGAAGGGACAAAGTAGGGTTAAGCACTTGCAGCACGCTAGGAGCATTGGGCTGAAGGACGATATTAGTTTTAGTGATTAGATAGATTTTAGAAACTTGTAATAGATAAATTGTAATTTACATTTGATGATTAAATAAAAGAGTATTATTTATAAGTAAAGTTACTATCTTATGTTAATTATTTACTATTGTTTCACTTTGCTTGTTTTGACTTCCTAAAAAATGTAACGCCCCGATTCTCAGGTATTGTTTAAATAAGATTTATTAGGTGAAGCTCTACTCGACGAGTTGGTTGACCTACTCGTCGAGTAGCAGCGGGGTGGGATCGCATGTTAAGTGACCTACTCGACGAGTCCATATTGGGACTCGGCGAGTAGGAGCTGGCAGATGAAACCCTAAATCCCGGTGTTTTGGACCCTATTTAAGGAAGCATAAGCCTCCTTTGGCCTCTTTGTAGTCCTTTGAGAGCTCAGAGAACCCTAATTCGTGTGGTGTTTCATTCTTGTTTGTGTAAAGCTTTGGAGAGGAGATCTTATGAGGAAAGGAGCTTGGGGAAAACAAAAGGGCTAGGAGCAAGGAAGTGTGGAGATCAGAAATCTACCTCAAATAGCATCATTTGGAGGTATCAAGTCATCATCTTTTCTCCTTTTTCTTTCTAGACCTCTTTTGGTTGAGATCTAGGGTTTTTATGGTTTGGTTTAGATGGTAATGTGGGATATGAGCTAGATCTGAAGTTGTAACTTCAGATCTATAACCTTCTTGGGTTCTAGAGTCATAAAGCTCTGATTTTGGTCGAGAATAAGGCCCTCCTTGTGCATAAAGCCCCATTAAGAACTTAGTTTTGGCATTATGAGACTTATTAGTCATGCATGCACGTAAAGTTTGCAACTTTACGTGAAAAGCATGCCCTAGAAGCTTGGATCTGTGATTTGGAGCCGCTGCATGGCTCAATACAAGTCTGTATGGAAAAAGGACTGAATGGACTCGGCGAGTCACATGAAGATGGCCGTGAACTCGATGAGTTGGATGAACAACTCGGCGAGTCCGATGAAGATCACCATAAGACTCGACGAGTTGAAGAACAACTCGGCGAGTCGGATGAGTTTTCCCTAGGATATGTATGCGTGTGTGCCCGTCGAGTGGCAAGGAGGGAACTCGACGGGTGGCCTTAGAGTTTGAACGGGAATCGAAGGAACTCGACGAGTCACCCCGATGACTCGGCGAGTGGAATGTGCTTCGAGGAACTCGGCGAGTAGCCAAGGGTACTCGGCGAGTTGGGGGTCAACATGGACTATTGACCTTGACTGAGGACTTTGACTTTGAACGGGGGTTGACTGGTGGGTTATGGAGTACCTTATAGATTTAAGGACTTATGAGTATATTGTACTATGGTCATAGGTGGTGGAGCCTGTGTCAAGTGATCCGAGAGTTGGAGTTTACCTTTCGAGTCGGCATCTGCGGGTGAGTTATCCTCACTATATCGATATGCTCTACGACACCAAGGCCGGCCCTTTAGTTGTTATTGGTATGGTATGCTACATATAGTTTGGTCTGCTAGATCGGAATCAGGGTAGACAATATGTTATGCTTTATGATCCGTAAGGATTGGTATGTTAGTGACCTGCTAGGTCGGTACTCTAGTTACGAGAGGATTGTATGGTTGATGATCAGTATGAGCGGTCCGGGGAGACTGCAGGCCCATGAGGCGGACCAGTCATGCCGAAGGCTCGGGATGGATTCTGATAGACTGTAGGCCCGGTAGGGCGGTCCAGTCAGGCCGATGGCCTAGTATGCATGAATAGATTCAGATAGACTGTAGGCCCGGTAGGGCGGACCAGTCAGGCCGATGGCCCAGTATGCATGATTGATTGATTGATTGTTACTGATATGGTATTGTCAGTGTGGTATTGGTATTTTGTTGGTAGCTCACTAAGCCCTTGGGCTTACAGTTTTCAGTTTATTGTTTCAGGTACTTCAGGAGATCGTGGCAAGGCGAAGGCGTGACCGTACCGCTCCTCATCCTTATGTTATGATTTTGGGACACTCTGATGGATATTGATTTGAAAAATTTTTGTAAACAATACTATTTGACTTTTATTTGTGATTTAAAAAGTTTGAATTTGGCGTGAAATTTTTGGACGTTACAAGTTGGTATTAGAGCCTTGTTTTGAGTGAATTGGAGGAACACTCGTGTGAATCTAGTCTCAAACCAAGGAGATTTTTGGGAAGTAAGTTTTAAAAATGGTTTTCCAAAGAAAGGATGGAGGATGCAGAGGGTACGATCAGTCGGAGCCTGTAAGTAAACCCCAAAATACCATACAGTTATTTGATATTCTGATATGTTAGAACAACATGCTAGTGCTAGGCTAGGGATCTTCAGGAATCGCATGATAGATTTGCCTGATTATATGATACCTATTAGCCTAGGGTTTCTTGTATATGGGATTGACATCATAACTGTAGATGTTTAGTGTATGCATCACGGCCGTGTGTAGTTAAGATCTTATAGCTTGAGAATGTCTGACTCGACCTTAGGGTAGGGTTGGATATTCGAAAGTCTATCGGGTCCAGCGTTATGTGCGGCTAGCATACATTAGCGCTGCAGGGGCTGATGGAAGTTCCATGGAGGTGTGAGTTGTGCAGAGCTGTGGGATCAGTAGTGAGATAGGCGATGTCCCCTAGTAGTGAGGGTTGAGCGCACATTATTTTGAGTATAGTATTAGGGAGTTGTGGTGATACTTGAGACAAATATGGGTAGGTGTGGAAGGTAGTATGGGCCCGTACTACTGGAAGCACAGGACCCATACGCGTAGCAAGGAAGTCACAACCCCTAGGATTTGTGAGTTTTGGTCTCCCGATATTATGTTGTGTATCTAATGTCTTGAACGTATCTTTCAGTATGGTGGTGACGAGACGTTTTGTTGCTGGGTCTGGATCAGGATCGGGATCCGGATCAGGGTCGGGACAGGGGGACGGGGGGCCAGAGGTGCCGGTAGCACCTGATCCCGTGGTTCAAATGGGGACTGAGGAGATGGATGCCAGGATCCGAGAGATTCTGCACGATGAGGTCTCTGCGGCTTTCCGAGCGCAGCTACCAGAGATGTTTGGGTCGATCAAGACAGCGATGGTCGAGTATTTTTATGAGCGATATGCAGCTCTGGTAGAGACAACAGCCGCTGCAGCCACTTCAGCTGTAACTGCGGCAGGGGTTGGAGGAGGAGCCGATAGGGCTTTCCAGTACCGGGACTTCGATAATACGAAGCCCCCGACATTTGATGGTACTCAGGATACGATCAGGGCTATGTGGTGGTTGTCTGAAGTGTGGGGCTGTTTCTTCACGTGCTCATGTCTTGCTGGCCAGAAGGTCAGGTGTGCTTTGAACCTGCTTAGGCTCGGGGCAAAGGACTGGTGGAGATTGACGACATGTTCATATTCTGATGATCAGCGGGCTGCTGTTACTTGGGAGCAGTTCCGGGATATGTTTCGCACCCGCTACGTTCCGCTCGTGGAACGGGAGCGGCTTGCTCAGGAGTTTTTGACATTGAGACCGGATGGGGAGTCTGTGATGGAGATTACCCGGATGTTCACGGAGAGGGCTATGTTTTGCCCGGAGTTTGCGTCGGAGCAGTCTTAGATGACTCGTTATCTGAGTATGCTCAAGACGGATATACGACAGTTTGTGGCTACACAGCGTTGTGAGACCCTCCTGGATCTACAGGAAGCCGCAAGGCGGCGTGAGTTGGAGATAGAACTGCAGCTGAAGGAGCAGCATCAGGGACCGGCACAGTCTCAACCGGCGCCTAAGCGGTCTAAGACCGCTGATGCACGGTCTGGGGGGTCAGCAGAGCCGCACTTGTGGAAAGTGTGGCAGGGTTCATTCGGGAGTGTGTAGAGCAGGAGGGGGATGCCACAAATGTGGCAAGGAGGGGCACTATGCCAGGGACTGCCGTCGGTCCGCCCCTCCAGCAGATATGAGGATTTGTTACCATTGTCGTCAGGTTGGTCATGTGAAGACCAACTGTCCGCAGCTGTCACACCCCCAAACCAGACGGCGGAAACGTCTGGGGGTGGAGGACTTGAATTGTAGTATCACAACACATGCATCATAATAATCAAAGTACAAGAAACCATTGTATTTAAAAAGTATAAGTATTTACATGTGTTCAATCATTGTATATTGAACCAAAATATAGTTATACAAAAGAAGATATGACTCAACAAAGCTCCATCTTCTCAAAAGCTCGGGGAGTACCTGTGTATTATTTCCCTGAGAATACAAGTAATTTGAAAATAGAGTATCAACATAAAGTTGAGTGAGTGCATAAGTGTTTATGTTTAAAAGAGTATCTCTGTATCTTGTATATGTGAACTGTTCCAGAAAGTCCTATATTTTCTGTTGTATATGAAAAGTAGTTTTATTCCCATAAAACCGTTCTCTTTGTATCAATGTTTTGTATTTGTATTCCTTAATGAAAACTTGTAACTGAGAGTTTGCCTGGCTCCGCCAGCTCTTATTGAAAACTGTATTGAACCATTGTAGTTTGTATTCTGAAAACTGGTACTGTGAAGGTGTACTTTCGTTTACTTTTTTATACATTAACGTATTGTTAATATCTTTTTAATGAGTTCTTATAACCATACTATGACGGATGGCCTGAAACAAACGCTTTGTGGGCGTTTAAACTGTTGATAACAATTGCCACTCATCGACATGTATGCCTGACTGTAGCTAGCAGCCTAAGTGCGGGGTTGTCAATCCCGATATAGATCTACACACAACTTGTTTCGATCCCCGAGGCTGGAGATTCTGGTTATAATGTCAGGGCTTTACCTTGGTTGTCTAAAATGAATTAAACAACCTGAATGTCTCATAAAAAGCATATAAACGTTACATGTATATTAGTTAAGAAAACCCAATCATTCTGAAATAAATGATTGACAGTATGTTCTTGATTTAGTATTTCAAACATGTATTTGATAAGTATAAACCTTGATTTGTTATGTATCAAAACCCTAGTTTCTTGTAAGACTGTGTATTCTTGTAGTATGAATTATTATTCTATGTATAAATTATACCTATTATAATTTATATGTACTTTCTGAATATGTATATAACTGTATATAGCATGTAACCCCTTGCTCAACGTGTTACAAAGGTGTTTGAATTGATAAAATAACTTTTATATTTATATACATACACAATTTCATATACAAGTAAAATTTAAACGACACTCGGACAAATAACCGGAACTATAAGCCCACATCCAAACAAGGAAAAGGACCCAGAATGAGTTATCAGTCCTAAGCCTTTTAAATCTTATTTATATACATATATATATATATATATATATATATATATATATATATATATATATATATATATATATATATATATATATATATATATATAAGATTATAAAAGAGTTTGATGTTTTGAGTATATTTGGATAATTTAATGTTATTTTATCATGATTTGAATCATGATTTTATAACACAAAGTTCTTGTGTTATGCTTGTATTCCCCCCTTAAAACAGTTGCAATTATGAAAATATGGGGGTATGAACTCACTTGATAGATGGTGAACCGGACAGAGTTTCGTTTCACGAAAAGGAGTTTATTTGTCGGGAAACCGGCTCAAATTGGGCAGAGTTTCGACAGGAGAGAGGTTACTTCTCAGGAATCTCGGGGCTTCAAGGCTTGCTTAGGGTTCGAGACTTGATACCGGGGCTTTAGGGGTTGTATATGAGCTTATGAGAGTGGAAAATGTGAAAGAGAATGAAAATTGGGGTGAAAAAGTGTAAAATTTCAGAAGCCCTCGCATGCTATATGTAGTCCGAAGGTTCGGACCCAAGCCTATGCGAGGGTGCCACGCATCGGACAGATGGCGAAGGGAGGGGACTTCTTCGGACCGGAGGCTCGCTGCTGGCTGGCTCGGATTGGACCAAACCTCGGTCCAATGGGAAGAGGCCACGTGCGAAGGAGGGTGTCTGCGGTGTGTGCGAGGGGTGTCTCCGGGGTGTCTTCATGCGAAGCTGTTCGCTTCTAAGTGGACCTCGGCTGCTGTCCAATCAGGAGGTGCCACGCATGGGTGCGGTCCACTCAGCAGCTGCCACGTGCGAGGGTGACGTGGCATGCGAAATTGTCCGGTTTTTCCCATTTTTTTTTATTTTTGTGCTAAACTTGCGAAAATCATAACTTTCTCATACGAGCTCTGTTTTTGGCGTTCTTTATATGCACGCGTAGGTAAAATCATACTCTACGACTTTTGTTTAGACTTCGTCGGCTAGTTTTGATTTTCTTTTTAATACTATTATTTTAAACACACCGGGACGGGAATCCGTTAAAAATTCATAACTTCTTCATACGATGTCCGTTTTTGTCTGTCTTTTTACCGTTGTACTACTACCGACGAGACCTTCAATTCTCGTTTAGGTTGTGTCGGCTAAAAATCGCTCGATCTTTATTTCGAGTTTTTAGCTGTACACTGCTATACTTAAACTTAGAAAAATCATAACTTCCTCATACGAAGTCAGATTTTTCCGTTCTTTTTATGAAAGTTCTCGGTTTAACATAAACTACAACTTTCATTTAGATTGTTAAAGCTATAAAGCCTTTTATCGAAAATTCAGTTTTTACACTGAATAGTTTTTTTTTTCGGTTTTGTCGCGGATTTTCGATTGGTCATAACTTCTTCGTTATAACTCGGATTTTAGTGCTCTTTATGTTTTTGGAAACCTTGTTAAAATCTCTATCACTTGGTTCATCCCAATCGAGATTGCTAAATAATTTATTTTTGAGGGTCAATTATGTAAATATGCACATTATACTAAAATTTCTCTTTATTATTATAAAAAGAACTACACATTGACCTATACTATTACATAGGTTTGAAATAATGATTTGTTACAGCAGCTCACCGCCAAGTCGGCGCAGGGTCCCGCGCCAGCCACTGTGAGGATTGGAGATGAGAGGCCAGGCAGGATGGAGCCTCCGAAGGCTCAGGGTCGCGCCTTCCAGCTCACGGCCGAGGAGGCCAAGGCAGAGCCGGATGTGGTTGTCGGTACGTTTCTATTCTCTATCTCAGCTATTGTATTGGTGTCATGCTTATTGATTGTACCTGTGGTTAGGTACGTTTTTAGTGAATTCTTTGCCCGCTTTGGTATTATTTAACTCGGGGGCGAGTCGGTCATTTGTATCTCAAACATTCTCTAGGGGGTTCAGTGTGCCGATAGGTGATCTTGAGTGTCCGTTGCGAGTTTCGATCGCCAACGAGCACGGGGTCTCTGCTTCTTCGGTTTACCGGAGATGCGAGTTGGAGATTTTTGGGGTGTCCTTCTCGGTAGATTTGATTCCTATCCCCATGGGGGATGTATGCGTGATTGTAGGGATGGATTGGCTTAGCCGTTTCGGCACTATGATCGACTGTGAGAGGCAGCAGGTGGTGGTTCGAACCCCAAGTGGGGGATAACTGGTAGTATATGGCGAGGGCACCAGGTTGGGATCAGGGTTTTGTTCGGCAGCCAGGGCTCGACAGTATATACAGCACGGGTGTGCCAGTTATTTGGCGTATGTAGTAGATACGCGGGTTAGGGAGCAGCTCTCAGTTTCAGAGGTTCCGGTGGTTAGAGAGTTTGCTGATGTGTTTCCGGAGGAGTTACCCGGAGTGCCTCCGGAGAGGCAGTTTGAGTTTAGGATTGATCTAGTGCTGGGTGCGGCCCCTATCGCTAAGGCGCCGTACCAACTGGCACTGCCAGAGATGCAGGAGTTGTCGTCTCAGTTGCAGGAGCTGCTGGGTAAGCAGTTTATTCGTCCGAGTAGTTCACCATGGGGAGCACCGATCCTGTTCGTCAGGAAGAAGGACGGTTCGCACAGGATGTGCATTGACTATAAGGAGCTGAACAAGTTAACGGTGAAGAACCGTTATCCGCTTCCGAGGATAGACGATCTTTTTGATCAGCTGCAGGGTGCATATTGGTTTTCCAAGATTGATTTGAGATCAGGATACCACCAGGTCAGGGTGAGGGAGGAGGACGTGGAGAAGACCGCGTTTCGGACTCGTTATGGTCATTACGAGTTCGTGGTGATGCCGTTTGGGCTCACCAACGCGCCAGCAGTGTTCATGGATCTGATGAACCGAGTCTGCAGACCGATGCTCGATCGCTCAGTCATTGTGTTCATAGATGACATCTTGGTATATTCCAAGACCCGAGAGCAGCATGAGGAGCATCTCAGGGAGCTGCTGGAGGTACTGCGACGAGAACGGCTGTATGCCAAGTTCTCGAAGTGTGAGTTTTGGTTACGAGAGGTTCAGTTCCTCGGACATCTCGTTAACCAGGATGGGATTTTGGTCGATCCGGCCAAGGTGGAGGCGTTTATGCAGTGGGAGACTCCGAGATCTCCCTCAGACATCAGGAGTTTCTTGGGTTTAGCAGGGTATTATCGAAGATTCATTCGTGATTTCTCCAAGGTTGTCGTACCCCTCACTTGTCTAACGAGGAAGGGAGTGGATTTCCGGTGGGGCCCTGAGCAGCAGAGGGCGTTTGAGACCCTCCGACAGCGGTTATGCGAGGTGCCAGTGTTGACACTCCCCGATGGAGTGGAGGATTTCGTGGTATTTTGTGATGCGTCCATCATAGGCTTAGGGGCAGTCCTCATGCAGAGGGGACGAGTGATAGCTTATGCATTGTGGCAGTTAAAGCCGCATGAGACGAGATACCCCACGCACGATCTTGAGTTGGGAGCGGTGGTCTTCGCTCTCAAGATTTGGAGGCACTATCTGTACGGGGTCTGTTGTACCATATACACGGATCACAAGAGTTTGAGGCACATTATGGATCAGCCAAACCTGAATATGAGGCAGCGCAGGTGGCTGAATGTAGTCAAGGACTATGATTGTGAGATACTTTACCATCCTGGTAGAGCGAACGTGGTTGCGAATGCTTTGAGCTGCAAGTCAGCTGGGTCCTCGACCCCAGCCAGGTGTATGAGGATAGCGGTGGATTCCCCGCTGGTGGGTCTGGTCAGGGATGCTCAGATTGAGGGTATGAGACCAGAGAACTGGAAGTTGGAGAAGATTAAGGGCGAAAGCGCCCGGTTTGTTCAGGATAGCCGCGGATTGTTGACCCGTTACGGTCGGGTTTAGGTTCCGATGACCGGAGGGGTCCGAGAGACAGTGATGGAGGAGGCTCATAAGTCTCGCTTCTCTATTCATCCGGGAGCCACCAAGATGTACCGTGATCTGAGTTCGAGTTATTGGTGGCCGGGCATGAAGTGAGATATCGCTTGGTTTGTTGAGAGGTGCTTGACCTGTAGGATGGTCAAGGCCGAGCACCAGAGGCCGCATGGTAAGCTGCAGCCCCTGGAGATTCCCATATGGAAATGGGAACGGATCACGATGGATTTCATCATGAAGTTGCCAAAGACGGCAAAGGGTTTCGATGCTATATGGGTCATCGTGGATCGATTGACCAAGAGTGCCCATTTCCTAGCTATACGGGAGAGTTCGTCGGCGGAGAAGTTGGCCGACCTGTACGTCCGCGAGATTGTCTCTCGCCATGGGGTTCCAATTTCCATAGTTTCCGACCGGGATGTCCGATTTACTTCCCGTTTTTGGCAGAAGTTCCACGAGGAACTAGGTACGAGGTTGCATTTTAGTACAGTGTTTCATCCGCAGACTGATGGGCAGAGTGAGCGGACCATACAGACCCTCGAGGATATGTTGAGGGCGTGCGTCATTGATTTCGGTGGGAGTTGGGATTCCCACCTACCGCTTGTAGAGTTCGCCTACAACAACAACTATCATTCCAGTATTGGCGCCCCGCCTTTCGAGTTGTTGTATGGGCGGAAGTGTAGGATTCCAGTCTGCTGGGGCAAGGTTGGGCACAGAGTGATGGGTCGGACAGAGGTAGTTCTGCAAACTACCGAGATGATACAGCAGATTAGACAGCGACTGCAGACCGCTCAGAGTCGGCAGAAAAGTTATGCCGACCGACGCCGATCTGAGCTGGAGTTTCAGGTGGGTGACATGGTTCTCCTGAAGGTTTCACCCTGGAAGGGAGTGATCCGCTTCAGGAAGAGAGGAAAATTGGGTCCTCGCTACATCGGGCCGTTCAGGATTGTTGCCAGGGTTGGCAGGGTGGCTTATAGGCTAGAGCTTCCGGAGGAGCTTAGCCGGATGCACAACACATTTCATGTTTCGCAATTGTGAAAGTGCATTATGGACCAGGAGGCAGTGGTATCGTTGGATGACATTCAGGTCGATGAACGCCTGACTATGTGGATAGGCTGGTGGCTATTTTGGAAAGGAAGAAGAAGATTCTGCGGAACAAGGAAATACCTTTGGTAAAGGTACAGTGGGAACATCGGAGGGGATCCGAGTGGACATGGGAGCCGGAAGCGGAGATGCGCGAGCATTACCCGACATTGTTTATTCTAACGGACTTCGAGGGCGAAGTCTAGTTCAAGTGGGGGAGAGTTGTAACACCCCGATTCTCAGGTATTGTTTAAATAAGATTTATTGGGTGAAGTTCTACTCCACGAGTTGGTTGACCTACTCATCGAGTAGCAGCGGGGTGGGATCGCGTGTTAAGTGACCTACTCGACGAGTCCATATTGGGACTCAGCGAGTAGGAGCTGGCAGATGAAACCCTAAATCCTGCGGTTTTGCACCCTATTTAAGGAAGCATAAGCCTCCTTTGGCCTCTTTGCAGTCCTTTGAGAGCTCAGAGAACCCTAATTCGTGTGGTGTTTCATTCTTGTGTGTGTAAAGCTTTGGAGAGGAGATCTTGTGAGGAAAGGAGCTTGGGGAAAACAAAAGGGCTAGGAGCAAGGAAGTGTGGGAGATCAGAAATCTACCTCAAATAGCATCATTTGGAGGTATCAAGTCGTCATCTTTTCTCCTTTTTCTTTCTAGACCTCTTTTGGTTGAGATTTAGGGTTTTTATGGTTTGGTTGAGATGGTAATGTGGGATATGAGCTAGATCTGAAGTTGTAACTTCAGATCTGTAACCTTCTTGGGTTCTAGAGTCATAAAGCTCTGATTTTGGTCGAGAATGCGGCCCTCGTTGTGCATAAAGCCCCATTAAGAACTTAGTTTTGGCATTAAGAGCCTTATTAGTCATGCATGCACGTAAAGTTTGCAACTTTATGTGAAAAACATGCCCTAGAAGCTTGGATCTGTGATTTGGAGCCGCTGCATGGCTCAAAACAAGTCTGTATGGAAAAACGACTGAATGGACTCGGCGAGTCGCAAGGTTGACTCGGCGAGTCACATGAAGATGGCCGTGAACTCGACGAGTTGGATGAACAACTCGGAGAGTCCAATGAAGATCACCATAAGACTCGACGAGTTGAAGAACAACTCGGCGAGTCGGATGAGTTTTCCCTAGGATATGTATGTGTGTGTGCCCGTCGAGTGGCAAGGAGGGAACTCGACAGGTGGCCTTAGAGTTTGAACGAGAATCGAAGGACCTCGACGAGTCACCCCGATGACTCGGCGAGTGGAATGTGCTTCGAGGAACTCGGCGAGTAGCCAAGGGTACTCGGCGAGTTGGGGGTCAACATGGACTGTTGACCATGACTGAGGACTTTAACTTTGACCAGGGGTTGACTGGTGGGTTATGGAGTACCTTATAGATTTAAGGACTTATGAGTATATTGTACTATGGTTATAGGTGGTGGAGCCTGTGTCAAGTGATCCGAGAATTGGAGTTTACCTTTCGAGTCGGCATCTGCGAGGTGAGTTATCCTCACTATATCGATAGGGTCTACGGCACCAAGGCCGGCCCTTTAGTTGTTATTGTTATGGTATGCTACATATGGTTTGGTCTGCTAGATCGGAATCAGGGTAGACAGTATGTTATGCTTTATGATCCGTAAGGATTGGTATGTTAGTGACCTGCTAGGTCGGTACTCTAGTTACGAGAGGATTCTATGGTTGATGATCAGTATGACATATATGTTTGATTTTGTATATGCCAGTATATGATAGTTATGCGAACTTGGTTATTTGCTTATTGGTTGGGTTGAGGCGGTCCTGCTTTGTGCTGAAGGCCAACATACCCTATGAGCGGTCCGGGGAGACTGCAGGCCCACGAGGCGGACCAGTCATGCCGAAGGCTCGGGATGGATTCTGAGAGACTGTAGGCCCGGTAGGGCGGTCCAGTCAGGCCGATGGCCCAGTATGCATGAATAGATTCAGATACACTGTAGGCCCGGTAGGGCGGACCAGTCAGGCCGATGGCCCAGTATGCATGATTGATTGATTGATTGTTACTGATATGGTATTGTCAGTCTGGTATTGGTATTTTGGGGGTAGCTCACTAAGCCCTCGGGCTTACAGTTTTCAGTTTATTGTTTCAGGTACTTCAGGAGATCGTGGCAAGGCGAAGGCGTGACCGTACCGCTCCTCATCCTTATGTTATGATTTTGGGACACTCTGATGGATATTGATTTGAAAACATTTTGTAAACAATACTATTTGACTTTTATTTGTGATTTAAAAAGTTTGAATTTGGCGTGAAATTTTTGGACGTTACAAAAAATAAGATTATTTAAACTATCCACAGTCAATCATACGTTGGAAGTAAGTATGAAAGAAGACTGTCATGAATTGGCTTGTAAATTGTCTAAGCTTTTAGACATAGCAAAGGTTTGCTGTAACGTTCATGAGTACTTATGAAATATGATTTGAATATTGGATTAAACCCACGCTCACATGAATAACTTCATGGAATTTAATCACGAGTGATTGTGAGACGATAATATCATATAGTCTTTATACCTAGATATTTGAGTTGTTGTTTATGAGTCGGTTATACATTGATAATGTGTAAACGCCTCAGTAACTTGATGTTATAAAACACATTGGTGTGTACGATTTGATGAGTAAATAGTACAAGCATATAAGTCGAAGTTTATCTGTTCCTTTTATCCTACGAGGATAAAAGCGATATCTTGGGCCCCTCGATGATTTTGTTTTGACTTATGTGTCAGGCCCGGTCAGGACTGAATTGATGTGTTCAATTATGTATATGTCAGACAAATCAGAGATCGAGAAACAAACTGCTGGACAATAAGTATGACTATGTTCCATGTGATTGTCCACACGATATCTTGAGAATGGAGGACTATACGATCCCTTATCTATAGGACGTGTCAGAGTTCGACAACAGCTTTTGAAAGCTGCGATTGCTAATCGGATTTTGAAGTCGTACTTGCATTTATAGTTATTAGACTTATCCAAGTGGGAGACTGTTGGATTAGGTGTCTAAGCCAAAACTATATTTGGTATGTACTTGACCCGGTTATAGCATGGTTCTTTTGGGTTGCCTTCACCAGAGCAACTTGACTGGATGAATAATGGAGAAAGAGGTTATTTCGTCCAAGGGGCTTGATTCTGGAAGATTCTTGTGGGCTCCTTAGAGCCTAAGCAACCGGATGAGGTCTTTGACTGAAATCCTAATTCCTCAGCTATATAAGGAACCCCCTGGCTCCCCAATTCGGCTACCACTTGAACCCTATAGATCCAAGAGCCGATTTTAGCCTTCCCCTATCTCTCCAAGATCATCCAATTGCTTTTGGTGTTTGTGATTCATTAGAGGCATCGCATTTGAGGTGCTAGGTTTCTCAAAAGCTCAGGATCTTCAAGAAACAATCATAGGTAAATTTCTAACTTGTTTATTAGATGTTAATTTTGTTTTTGTTGTATGCTAGATTAGGGTTTACAAGTCTTGGACAACTATTACATGTACAAATAGAAAAACTAGATCCAAGCATTAGGGTTTGCATGAACACCATAGGAATGTTGTTTTGCTCATAACCCAACAGGGTCAACATGGAGTGTTGACCTTGACTGTTGACTTTGACCTTGACCAGGGGTTGACCAAGTTTGACTTCTGGGGGTATTTTAGTATTTTGGAAATTTATGGAAATGAATCATTGGTGGTTGTAGGTGGTTGAGTTTGGAGCCGTGCTTCGGGAGTTGATCTTTCAGTTCAGTATAGTTCGACATTGTGAGGTGAGTTCTTCTCACTATATCAACAGGGTCTAAGGCACCAAGGCCAACCCTTTATGGTTTGTATCCTGGTTATAGGATTATGATATGTTAGTGATCTGTTAGATCGGTATCCTAGTTATAGGATGATGCTATGAATAGTGATCTCTTAGATCTGTATGACTATCTGTACATACTAGCTAGCGTACGATATTTATGTGCACATGATTGTTTGATTGGGGGTTGGGTTGAGGCGGTCATGCTTTGTGCTTTGTGCCAACATACCCAGGGCGGGCCAGATAGACTGCGGACCCGGTTAGGGCGTACTAGTCAGGCCTAAGGCTCGACGAGTGGTCTGGATAGGCTGAAGGCCCGGAGAGCGGTCCAGACATTCCGATGGCTCAGAGAGCGGTCCAGATAGACTGATGGCCTGCGAGGCGGTCCAGTCAGGCTGATGGCTCATTATGCATGCTGTTTGTTATGATATGATTATGGTTTGTATGGCGTTGGTATTTTGGGGGAAATCACTAAGCTTCGGGCTTACAGTTGTTGATTTTGTTTCAGGTACTTCTAACAATCGCGGGAAGGCGCAGGCGTGATCATGCACCTCCTTATATTTTTATGATTTGATTCTGGGATACTCTGACATGAAACTATTTTGGAAAACGAATTTGTAATAATAATTGGTTTTAAATGTTTTAAAAAGTTTTAAATTGGCATGATTTTTGTGGGTGTTACAAGTTGGTATCAGAGCCTTGGTTTGAGTGAATTGGAGGAACACTCGTGTGAATCCAGTCTCAAACTAAGGCCAAGATTTTTAAAATGATTTTCAAATGGTTTTCAAAATACTAAAGGAGGATGCAAGTCTACGATCAGCCGAAGCCAGTAAGTAGACCCCAAAATACCTTACGGATTATTTGATTTTATTTTATGTTAGAACAACATGCTAGTACTAGGCTAGGGATCTTCAGGAATTGCATGATAGAATTGCCTGATTATATGATGCCTGATAGCCTAGGGTTTTCCTTATATGAAATTGACATCATTACTGTAGTTGCTTAGTGTATGCATCACGGTCGTACATCATTAAGATCTAATAGCCTGAGAATGTTTGGTTAGGCCTTATTTCCTGTTCTTATTTGATGAAGGGATTAGGGTAGGATCAGGTATTCGAAAGCCTATAGGGTCCATCGTTATGTATGCCTAGCATAACACAAGTGCTGCAGGGATGGTGGAAGTTTCATGGGTGGGTTGTGCGGGGTCAGTTGGCCAGTTATGAGACATTTAGCCTTCCTCTAGGAGTGAGGATGAGCGCTCGCCATGCACATGTACGTTGTAAGGGCATTGTGATGATACTTGAGAAAAATATGGGTAGGTGTGGAAGGTAGTATGGGCTCGTACTAATAAAATCACAGGACCCATACGCATAGAAAGGAAGTCACAACCCCTAGGGATTTGTTTGGAGTTGGTTCCCCGATTATTGTATGGAATGTCTGATATCTTCCTGGTATATTTTCAGCATGGTGGTTACGAGGCGCTTTGTGACTGGGTCCGGATCAGGATAAGGAGATGGCGGTCAAGTTGAGCCAGTGGTGCCCGAGGTCATTGGTCAGATGAAGTCAGATGCGTTGGATGCCAGGATTCGAGAGATCCTGCATGATGAGGTCGCTACACTGTTCCATGCACAACTGCCGGAGATGTTGATAGACCACTATGATGGAGTATTTTGATGAGCGCTATGCAGCTCTTGCTGAGATGGCTGCCGCTGCAGCCACTGGTAGTGGGACTAGTCGGGCTTTTCAGTACCGAGACTTTGATAACTCGAAGCCCCCAACTTTTGATGGGATTCAGGACCCGATCGTAGCCATGAGGTGGCTGTTTGACGTGGAGGGATGTTTATTCACGTGCTCATGTCCTGCTAACTAGAAGGTCAGGTGTGCTCTGGACCTGCTGAGGTCCGGAGCCAAGGACTGGTGGAGGTTGATGACGGGGTCGTATACGGATGATCAGAGAGCGGCGGCTACGTGGGAGCAGTTCAGGGATATGTTCCACGCTCGCTACATACCACGGGTCGAGCGAGAGCGACTAGCTCAGGAGTTTCGGGATTTGAGACAGGATACGGAGTCGGTGATGGAGATCACCCATATGTTGACTGAGAGGGCGATGTTCTGCCCATAGTTTGCTTCCGAGCAGGCTCAGATGACACGTTATCTGAGCATGCTCAAGAATGACATTCGTCAGTTTGTTGCCACCCAACGTTGCGATACACTGCTGGAGTTACAGGAGGCCGCTAGGCGGCGTGAGCTTGAGATCGAGTTATAGTTACGCTGATTCTAGGTCTGGAGGCCAACATGGCCACACTTGTGGCAAGTGCGGGAAGGATCACTCGAGGGTTTGTAGATATTGTAGTGCATGCCGTAAATACGACAAGGAGGGGCACTTTGCGAGGGATTGTCGCCAGCCGGCCCCGGTTCAGGATATGAGGATCTGCTACCACTTCCATCAGGTTGGTCATGTGAAGACCAACTGTCCACAGCTCGCTGCCAAGCCGACGCAGGCGCCAGCGCCGACTACACTAAGGATTACTGATGGGAGTCAGGGTAGAGCAGGGCCCCCGAGGGCTCAGGGATGCGCCTTCCAGCTTACAGCCGAGGAGGCTACCCGGTTCAGGTTATGAGGATCTGCTACCACCTCCATCAGGTTGTTCATGTGAAGACCAACTGTCCACAACTCGCTGTCAAGCCGACGCAGGCGCCAGCGCCGACTACACTAAGGATTACTGATGGGAGTCAGGGTAGAGCAGGGCCCCCGAGGGCTCAGGGACGCGCCTTCCAGCTTACAGCCAAGGAGGCTAGGGCAGCACCAGATGTGGTTGCTGGTATGTTTCTATCCCTTATCTTGTTGATTATAATTGTTTTATGCTTATATGTGTGGTACCATGTTAGGTACATTCTTAGTAAACTCCTTACCCGCTTTGGTATTATTTGACTCCGGGGCGAGTCGGTCTTTTGTCTCTCGGTCATTCAGTAGGGAGTTCGATTTGCCTGTAGTAGAGCTAGAGTGTCCGTTGCGAGTCTCCATCGCCAACGAACACAAGATTTATGCTTCTTCGATCTATCGGGGCTGTGTTTTGGAGATCTTTAGGGTATCTTTCCCGATAGACCTGATTCTGATTCCCATATGGGAAGTATGTGTGATAGTGGATATGGACTGGCTGGGTTGATTTGGTGCCATGATCGACTGTGAGGGTCAGCGTGTGGTAGTTCGAAACCCAAGTGGGGGAGAACTGGTTATCTTCGGTGAGGGCACAAGAGTGGGTTCAGGGTTTTGCTCAGCTGCCAGGGCTCGACAGTATATTCAGCATGGGTGTGCGGGTTATCTAGCGTATGTGGTGGATACGCGGGGCAGGGATCAGACCTCAGTTTCAGAGGTTCCAGTCGTCAGGGAGTTCGTTGACGTGTTTCCGGAGGAGTTACCCGGAGTGCCTCCGGAGCGGCAGGTTGAGTTCAGGATCGACCTTGTGCCAGGTGCGGCCCCCCATCGCGAAGGCGTCATACCGATTAGCATCACCTGAGATGCAGGAGCTGTCATCTCAGCTGCAGGAGCTTCTAGGCAAGCAGTTCATTCGTCTGAGCAGTTCTCCGTGGGGAGCACCGATTCTCTTCGTGAAGAAGAAGTATGGTTCACACCGGATGTGCATTAACTACCGGGAGTTGAACAAGTTGACGATGATGAACCATTATCCACTACCACGGATCGATGATCTCTTTGATCAGCTGCAGGGAGCATCTTGGTTCTGCAAGATTGATTTGAAGTCCGGGTACCATCAGGTCAGGGTAAGGGAGGAGGACATGGAGAAGACCGCGTTCTGGACTCGTTATGGACACTACGAGTTCGTGGTGATGCGTTTGGGCTCACCAACGCGCCAACTATATTTATAGACCTGATGAATCGGGTATGTAGACCGATGCTCCATCACTCAGTCATTGTGTTTATAGATGACATCTTGGTGTATTCCAAGACTAGAGAGCAACACGAGGAGCATCTTCGGGAGCTATTGGGAGTTTTGAGACGAGAATGACTTTATGCCAAGTTCTAGAAGTGCGAGTTTTGGTTACGAGAGGTTCAGTTCCTTGGACACCTCGTTAACCAGGAGAGAATTTTGGTCGATCCGGCCATGATCGAGGCCGTTATGCAGTGGGAGGTTCCGAAATCTCCCTCGGATATCAGGAGATTCTTGGGATTGATAGGGTACTACCGGAGATTCATACAGGATTTCTCCAAGATTGTAGTACCCCTCACTCATCTGACGAGGAAGGGGGTGGATTTCTGGTGGGGCCCTGAGCAGCAGAGGGCATTTGAGACGCTCAGACAGCGAATTTGCAAGGCTCCAGTCCTGACTCTCCCGTAGGGAGTTGAGGACTTGGTAGTGTACTGTGATGCATCCATCACGGGACTGGGAGCGATCCTCATGCAGAGAGGACGGGTGATAGCCTATGCGTCGCGGCAGTTGAAGTTGGATGAGACGAGATACCCCATGCACGATTTGGAGTTGGGAGCGGTGGTATTCGCTCTCAATATTTGGAGACATTATCTCTACGGGGTCCGCTGTACCATATACACGGACCACAAGAGTCTGAGACACATCATGGATTTGCTGAACCTGAATATGAGACAACACAGGTGGTTTGACGTAGTCAAGGATTATGACTGCGAGATCCTTTACCATACGGGTAAAGCGAATGTTGTAGCGGACGCCTTGAGCTGCAAGTCGGCTGGATCTTCTACTCCAGCGACATGTATGAGGATATCGGTGGATTCTCCACTTGTGAGCTTCATCAGGGAAGCTCAGGCTGAGGGTGTACGGTAGGAGAACTGGAAGCTTGAGTGTATTAGAGGCGAGATCACCCGATTTGTGCAGGACGGTCGGCGGTTATTGACCCGTTGCGGTTGGGTCTGGGTTCTGATGTCTGGAGGGGTCAGACAAATTGTACTGGAGGAGGCTCATAATTCTCGCTTGGTACCTGGTGTGTATTCCACATGGGCCACCAAGATGTACCGAGATCTGAGTTTGAGATACTAGTGGTCGTGCATGAAGCGAGAGATCGCTTGGTACGTTGAGAGGTGCTTGACCTGTAGGATGGTCAAGGCCGAGCACCAGAGGCCGCATGGAAAGCTGTAACCTCTAAAGATTCCTATGTATAAATGGGAGCAAATCAAGATGGACTTCATCACCAAATTTCCGAGAACGGCAAAGGGTTTCGACGCTATATGGGTCATCGTGGATCGATTGACCAATAGTGCCCACTTTCTGCCCATTCGGGAGAGCTCATCGGTCGAGAAGTTGGCCAATGTATATATACACGAGTTCTGTTCACCTCCCGTATCTGGCAGAAGTTCCATGAGGAAATAGGCACGCGGTTGCATTTCAGCACAACTTACCATCCACAGACAGACGACCTGAGCGAGCGGACCATTCAGACCCGCCAGGATATGTTGAGGGCCTGCGTCATTGACTTCGATGGGAGCTGGGACTCCTACCTACCCCTTGCAGAGTTCTCCTACAATAACAGCTACCATTCCAGCATAGGTGCTCCACCTTATGAGCTGTTGTATGGACAGAGATGTCGTACCCCAGTCTGTTGGGGTGAGGTTGGGCACAGAGTGATGGGTCGGACCGAGGTAGTCCTGCAAACTACCGAGATGATTGAGCAGATCAGACAGCGTTTGTAGACTGCTCAGAGTTGGCAGAAGAGCTATGCCGACCGGTGCCGATCTGAGTTAGAGTTTCAGGTTGGTGACAGGGTACTCCTGAAGGTCTCACTCTGGAAGGGTGTGATTCGCTTCGGGAAGAGGGGGAAGTTGGTGTCACACCCCAAAACCGGAACGGCGGAAACGTTCAGGGGTGGAGGACGTCATGTTTAGTATCACAAGATATGCATTATAGTAAGCAAGTAATGAACAACCATTTCATTAGAAAGAAAGTGTTTACAATGTGTGTGTTCACAAAACATAGAATTCATAAGCAAATAACAAAACAAGACTTGAAGCTACTATGTTCCATCTTCTGAATTCCCACCACGAGTACCTGACTATTAGTTTCCTGAGAATACAAGTTATTCGAAAGAGTTGATCAGCAATTAAGCTTGTGAGTTCATAAGATTTTAGTGATGTAAGTAAGTTGTAAAATGTAATTGAAAATGTAGTTGAAAATGTAGTTGAAAATGTAGTAAGTTGTAGTAAGTCGTAAAATGTTGTAAGTTGTAAGTTCTGTTTAGAAAAGTTCGCTTGTTCCTCTAGAAAATCCTATATTTCCTACTTTAATGAAAGATAAGTAAAAATGACTCTACAATCCCTTCTATGAGTACTAAATGGATACAAGTTATATAAGACTCAGAGTAAACAAACAATCGATTGTGCGCATCTGCCCTAAGGCAGAAAGCACACATCCCATTGTTTGTTTGATCATTGTGGTATATAACCCTAGGGTATTCACCTGTTACTCATGGAGTTAATTGTAGTGGTCCCTTTATATTTAATGATAAGATTCTTTAAGAAAACCCTTATTTCTTATAATAAAATGGTAACCACAGTGATCACTTCTAAAATAACTTAGTTTATACTGGATATATATCATCTAATATCGGATAGAAAGTTAATTGGGTGAATCTGCCCTAAGCCCACAACCAAACAAGGAACAGGAAGTAACGCGGAAAACACGCATCCAACTACCTATTGGGTATTAGTTATATATAACCATGATGTATAAACTAAAGTATTATAGAGTTAATCACCTAAGGTCCTTTAAGTTTATATTGGTTTAATAAAATGGATTAAACCTTTAACTGGTAAGTTTCTAGTTTTGTATACCAAAAGTTCTGATTTGGAAAGTATGTTTTGTACTAGAAAACTGTGCATTGACTCTGTGTTCTATAACTCGACCCATACCTGGTACCCTTATGATGACTTAATGTATACTGAGCATATATATATCTAGAATCGAATAGAAAATTGACTGGGTGAGTTCGTTCCAAGCCCATAACCAAACAAGGAACAGGAAATGAAGCGGAGAGCACACATCCTATTACCTGTCGGACCCTATGATATATATATCCTTTGATGTGTACATTAAGGAATCATAAGGTTAGCATTATGGTCCTCTCTATTAAACGTAGCCTTCTACCAAGGCATCTAATGTTATCTATGCGTGTTTCTTGCATGAGTTGTGTAATTTCCCAAATGAGACTATCATTAACCAAAAATATAGTTTTTACATTACTGTTTATTGTGAGAAGATCACAATGTGAATGAAATGGGGAAATAATAAAGTACTGTAGTGTTGTATTATAGTAACTACTATTGTACTTTCTACCTTAAACCAATTGATATTTAAGGTAAGATGTGACCTGATTGTACCATACTATCGACTAATAACACGACGATGAAAGACGTCGGAAGAAATGACATTTGGCACCCGTAGACTTGCAAGTCCCACTATAGCTAACGGCAAGGTGTAGGATAGTCAATCCAGTATAGATCTATACGCAAATTCACGCTCTCCCTCTAGGAGATTCTGGCTACAAATCGAGCCATGACAGGTGATGCCATGCCCCGAACGATGGTCCAGATTTATGTTATTGTATACTTGTATATGTAATGTATGTACTAGCTGTATTGTATGTTCTCTGTCTAGTATGTATGTATGTTCTGTTTGTTTCTCATCATAGTATGCTTTGACTCTTGAATGAACTGACTCTTTGTATGCTTCATTGTACTATAAGTAATGGATAGTATCTTCCTAAACTATACCTATTATACTTTACTAATGTTTTTACTTGAACTATTATTGAAAAGACTCATTTTACTACTAAGTTATGCTTGTACTTTAAAAACGGAGTTTGATTAACTATAAAGTAACATAACTTTAAAAGAGTTTTTGGAAATGTTTTGATCACTTATAAAAGACATAAGCAACATTTTGAAAGATGTTTATAACAAACAATTACACAATTATCATTGTGTTCAACTTGTATTCCCCCCCCCCCCTTAAAAGCATTTAGAACAGTTAAAAGATTCATTACGGGGTATGAACTCACCTGATGTGGGTGATTCAACGAATACGCGTGTAAGGATGAGAAGTTTCACGAATGAAGTCCCGAGACACAACAAGTCCTAAATGACATATATTGACATATATTGGCATGGATATAGTGTTTATAAGCAACTATATGAAAGGAAACACCTTCCGGGACTAGGAAACACTTTGACCAAGTGTTGGAATCACATGTGATTCATCAAAGGAGATTGGAATGGTACTAATATGAGTTTAATACCATGGGTTTACGGCCAAAGGGAGTTTACGGCCGTAAACTCATGGTCAAACATGCATAAGTGTGGGTTTGAATGTTAGGGAAACTTTAGGGACTTTTGCTCTACACAAGGATGATAAAGACCATCATAAGGAAAGCTTTTGATGAGTTTACGGCCAAGCAAGGAGCTTACGGCCGTAAACTCATGGACATTATGAAGTGAGTGTGGTTTAAGGTCTTATACTCATCAATGAATGGTTCTAGGTCACAAGCTTTACATCTAGGAGGGTTTATGGCCAAAATGGCACCCTTAAAGGGGTTTACGGCCATGGGAGATGGCTTGGCCGTAAACTGCTTTTGTTCTTGTGTTCTTGATGTTTTCAAGGCTCTAAGCAAAATTCCTAACTAGATATCAAGTGTAGGGAAGAGTACTTACGATATAGAGGCTTGAAATGGTTGATTTTGGCCAAGAACACTAGTGTGTGTTCTTGGTGTTTCTTGAAGATCTAAGAAAACATGATTTCCATGGATGAATCATGAGGATGAAGCTAGTTAAGAAGGATTAACAACAAACTAGAGAAAGAATACTTACACTTTTGAAGATCTAAGATGAAAAGTTGGATGATACTTGAGAGAGAACTCAAGTGTTCTTGAGGGAAAGTGAGATAGTGAATGAAAATGAGGGAATATGAGTCTAAAAGGGGGATTTTACGGCCCACCTTGAGTTTACGGCCGTAAACTCAAGTGTTGTGGCCGTGAACTCTAAGTGAAGAGGTTAGGGCTTGATTCGTTGTACAGTGTCTCTAGCAGGTACATTCTATCACTCATTCCTCAAGTGTACTAGGCTTAAAACTCCTTAGAATGACCTTTAACCAGGCTAGAACTCATTACCAATGAGTCTGACACTCAGTTGAGTTGACTGACAGAGCTTTTAAAGCAAAACAATTTCGGGTTGTCACATCATCCCCCCGTTAGATGGAATTTCGTCCCGAAATTAGCTTTCTTACAACACTATTGGGGTTACGCTCCTCTGATTTGCAGAATACCTACTCGTAGACTTGGCAACTTTTCCCTGGTGTTCATGATAGGATTCGTACTTGGTCCATCTGTCATTACCTCGTGTATACAAGTCGTATATAATTAGGATTAGTAAGACGGTCGGATGTGCGACTCTTCCCCAGGTCCACAACCAAACAAGGAACAGGAGATAGGGCGGAAACACACATACTAAATCTGCGTAATCATAATCATATACCACCCTCGCGTATACACTGAATAGTGGTAGGTGGGCTGTATTCATCCTTAGCCTCTGTGCTTGAACTTGGTCAGTTGGACGAGTGGTATTTCGTGACGGTCTGCGGACCACTGATGACAAGGCTTCGGAGGACAAAGTACTCTTCGCATGAGTACTTCGGGGTTTAGAATACGAAAGATAAAACTGAGGTTTAGGTCGGACTGTCGATACGAATGACGAAGGTTTCGAGAACTTGCCGATCGAGGCGATTAGAAACATATGAACTTAGTATGGTGAGGACCACGCCAATTCATGACGAATGATAGTAACGGACTCTTTACTGAATAAAGTTTTGGCCAATTTTGAAAAAAACGTCTGTTATACGATGATGTATCCCTAGTATGTTCGACAATGTACTCCTAGTGTGTTCGAAAATGTACTCTTTGTAAATGATCCAGGGCTTTCTGTGTTTCCTTTGATGTTAACACTCCTACGTATCGTACCGCTATGTGCGCATACATACAAATGAGAGTGCTTTGACTAACTGGCGATGATACTTTATATCATGATCCTCCTTGGTACCACTACGATCGCCTGTCATATACAAGTTATGAATATTTAAGACGAATAAGACAGTCCACTGAGTAACTCTGCCTCAAATCCTCAACCAATTAAAGAACAGGGATTAAGGCAGAATCACTCACTCTAAGCCTGCAGCCTCTTAGTTACTCACAACCATGATGTATATGCTACGCCATCATAGCTTCTCTAAACGGATCTTTTAGTTCTCTTGAATACTGTGATCTATCTCAATATGTGAGTTATTATAATTACTTTTTAAGTGTTTTCCCCAAGTTTTAATCTTATATGAATATAAATTAATTTTTAAAGTAATTACAATTTCGAGAACGTACCGCTTCTCCTTGACGACTCCGGGGTAGATTCTCCTGCGGTGATCATCAGAATGCGTCCATCCGCTCCTGAGTTCTTTGCTATCGGGCAGTCCCTGTGATTGTGTCCAGTCTCACCACAGCCATAACAGGCTTGGTTTTCTTCAGCTCCGGGGACTTGGGAGATCGGTTGAGCCGGTGCCCTGCAGAAACGGACTGTGTGTCCTTTTCTGTGGCAGTTCAGACACTGCATTTCCCGGCATACTCCGGTGTGGTGATAGTTGCACTTTCCACACTTTGGGAGGGTTCCAACATATCGACTGGCAGGTGCTGGAGCATCAGTTGTTGTAGCGGCGTACATAGTACTCGCTTGTCGCTCTTGCGGGGTGTTATATGTTGTTCGCTTCTTCTTCCTCTTGTTCCCCGACTTCTGATTATAGTCCTTTCCCTTTAGTGGCTCGGAAACGAGGACTTCCACACCATGGCGGACTCCATGGTCAATGAGTCGTTGGGCCAGGTGTTTGGCGCTATCGAATGTGGCTGGGTTAGAAAACAACACATCTCCTTGGGTCGGCGCAGTCAGACCCCAGATGTATATTTCTATCTTCTTGCTCTCCGGGGTAACCATCCCGGGGCATAGAGCTGCTAGGTCGCTGAACCGGTCAGTGTAGGCCACTATGTATGAGCCGACCATAGTGAGCTCCCATTGTTCTTGTTCCAGCTTTTGTACTTCACCCCTTGGGCAGTACTCTTCCAGCATTAACTCTTTTAGATTTTCCCAACCTATTGAGTTAGCCACTGATAGGGTCAGTGACTTAACATGGCTGTTCCACCATGTCAGGGCTCTGTTGGAGAAGGTGCAGGCAGCAAACTTCACTCTGCTCTCTTCTGGGCACGAACAGATTTCGAAGACCGAATCTGTTTTCTCGAACCATCGCATCAGAGCGATGACTCCACCTTTTCCATTAAAGGAAAGGGGTTTGCAGTTGGTGAAGTCCTTGTAGGAGCACTCTCTCGAGCACACAGGGACCTCACCTTGAGTAGAATGAACAGGTGTTCCACCTCCGCTGGAACTGGTAGGATGATATTGAGCCATGGTTGTTGCCACAGCCGCAACTATTGCAGCATTTAGAGTTGCCGTATCGATTTGTGGAGGTGGTGTTGGAGTTATCGGAGTAGTGCGTCTGTTTGATCTGCGAGGACGCATCTTTGCTAAAAGAATACAAAGATGAGGCAGAATAAGTCTAAAGCAATGGACACAAGCCGAAAGCTGAAAAGACAAGGTTTTCCTAGTTCTGGGTGTATCAGGTCCTGACTTCCACATGGTTCTAGAAACAATTCATAAAAGAGTCTATACCTAATAGACTTTATGAATTTGAAATGGCTATCCTCGAATGAATATCTGTTACCTGAATAACTGTTACCAGCTGCAAGTAAGAAAAGAATCCTAACACATAATGTGAGCAGTGTTTCCACTCGCTCATTAAGTTAACAAGATTATTATTTATTAGTGTGACGTGTAAGACGTTTTGGTTACTTCTGTTGATCCCTCTTTGAAAGCTCCTCATGAACTTGCTCTTGTTTCCTCCTGACTCTTCTGTTGTCTACTATGAGGAAGTGGTTACATCTATCTGGGCTTGTCGTGCGAGAATGGAAGTGACTAAAGAATTTATGAGATTTAGGGTAACTTTTGTGGGGTGATCCTTACAGAGTCCTTCTATAATTGTACAATGTATACAAGTTGTATATAATTCAAAATTAAATACACCCTCAAATAAGCCGAAAGCTAAAAAGACAAGGTTTTCCTAGTTCTGGCTATATCGGGTCCTGACTTCCACATGGTTCTAGAAACAATTCATAAAAGAGTATATACCTAATAGACTTTATGAATTTGAAATGGCTATCCTCGAATGAATATCTGTTGCCTGAATAACTGTTACCAGCTGCATGTAAGAAAATAATCCTAACACATAATGTGAGCAGTGTTTCCACTCGCTCATTAAGTTAACAAGATTATTATTTATTAGTGTGACGTGTAAGACGTTTTGGTTACTTCTGTTGATCCCTCTTTGAAAGCTCCTCATGAACTTGCTCTTGTTTCCTCCTGACTCTTCTGTTGTCTACTATGAGGAAGTGGTTACATCTATCTGGGCTTGTCATGCGAGAATGGAAGTGACTAAAGAATTTATGAGATTTAGGGTAACTTTATGGGGTGATCCTTACAGAGTCCTTCTATAATTGTACAATGTATACAAGTTGTATATAATTCAAAATTAAATAGACCTTCAAATAAGTGATCCTACTCTAAAACCACAACCAATTAAGGAATGGGTAGTGAAGCGTGGATCACAAATTCTAAGTCTATAAGATCTCAATTATATAAAACCTTAAGAGTATACATTGTAAAATTATAGACCTATTTGTAAGGGTCTTTTAAGTTATCACATAAGTTATTTATATGGTGCCTAAAATACTCCTATAGTATTTTAACGTAATGTACTTCGTATGTTTTGAACTTGTTATCACGTTATGGTATCATAGAATAATCTTATAGTATTCTAAGTCTAATGTACTTGATCTAGTATTGTCTTGACTGGTGTTTAGGTAAGTTTTAAGACTGTTGCAACACCACATCACTCCCAAACACATGTCGGTCACATCTCGAATGAATATAGTTGATCAGGCAATATTGATCCTAGCTATGATTACATAACTGTTCAGGTTTGACGAAAGTGTTCAACCTTTAAATACTTTAGTTATGTTCTTCTCGTGATACTTGGTCTAGTTATGCACATGTCTAAGCAAGTAGGTATATTTTTATAACTTATCGTTATACTCTAAAAATATATCATTATCCAGAGCACTTAAGCCCCATTGTATTTATAGTTGTATATCTTTTATCGGTTGATATACTTAGTTCACTATAAACAATGATCTGATACCAATCTATCACACCCCAAAACCGGAACGACGGAAACGTTCAGGGGTGGAGGACGTCATGTTTAGTATCACAAGATATGCATTATAGTAAGCAAGTAATGAACAACCATTTCTTTAGAAAGAAAGTGTTTACAATGTGTGTGTTCACAAAACATAGAATTCATAAGCAAATAACAAAACAAGACTTGAAGCTACTATGCTCCATCTTCTGAATTCCCAACACGAGTACCTGACTATTAGTCTCTTGAGAATACAAGTTATTTGAAAGAGTTGATCAGCAATTAAGCTGGTGAGTTCATAAGATTTTAGTGATGTAAGTAAGTTGTAAAATGTAATTGAAAATGTAGTTGAAAATGTAGTAAGTTGTAGTAAGTCGTAAAATGTTGTAAGTTGTAAGTTATGTTTAGAAAACTTCGCCTGTTCCTCTAGAAAATCCTATATTTCCTACTTTAATGAAAGATAAGTAAAAATGACTCTACAATCCCATCTATGAGTACTAAATGGATACAAGTTATATAAGACTTAGAGTAAACAAACAATAGATTGTGCGCATCTGCCCTAAGGCGGAAAGCACACATCCCATTGTTTGTTTGATCATTATGGTATATAACCCTAGGGTATTCACCTGTTACTCATGGAGTTAATTGTAGTGGTCCCTTTATATTTAATGATAAGATTCTTTAAGAAAACCCTTATTTCTTATAATAAAATGGTAACCACAGTGATCACTTCTAAAATAACTTAGTTTATACTGGATATATATCATCTAATATCGGATAGAAAGTTAATTGGGTGAATCTGCCCTAAGCCCACAACCAAACAAGGAACAAGAAGTAAGGCGGAAAACACGCATCCAACTACCTATTGGGTATTAGTTATATATAACCATGATGTATAAACTAAAGTATTATAGAGTTAATCACCTAAGGTCCTTTAAGTTTATACTGGTTTAATAAAATGGATTAAACGTTTAACTGGTAAGTTTCTAGTTTTGTATACCAAAAGTTCTGATTTGGAAAGTATGTTTTGTACTAGAAAACTGTGCATTGACTCTGTGTTCTATAACTTGACCCATACCTGGTACCCTTATGATGACTTAATGTATACTGAGCATATATATATATCTAGAATCGAATAGAAAATAGACTGGGTGAGTTCGTTCCAAGCCCACAACCAAACAAGGAACAGGAAATGAAGCGGAGAGCACACATCCTATTACCTGTCGGACCCTAATGATATATATATCCTTTGATGTATACATTAAGGAATCATAAGGTTAGCATTATGGTCCTCTCTATTAAATGTAGCCTTCTACCAAGGCATCTAATGTTATCTATGCGTGTTTCTTGCATGAGTTGTGTAATTTCCCAAATGAGACTATCATTAACCAAAAATATAGTTTTTACATTACTGTTTATTGTGAGAAGATCACAATGTGAATGAAATGGGGAAATAATAAAGTACTGTAGTGTTGTATTATAGTAACTACTATTGTACTTTCTACCTTAAACCAATTTATATTTAAGGTAAGATGTGACCTGATTGTACCATACTATCGACTAATAACACGACGATGAAAGACGTCAGAAGAAATGACATTTGGCACCTGTAGACTTGCAAGTCCCACTGTAGCTAACGGAAAGGTGTAGGATAGTCAATCCAGTATAGATCTATACGCAAATTCACGCTCTCCCTCTAGGAGATTCTGGCTACAAATCGAGCCATGACAGGTGATGCCATGCCCCGAACGATGGTCCAGATTTATGTTATTGTATACTTGTATATGTAATGTATGTACTAGCTGTATTGTATGTTCTCTCTGTCTAGTATGTATGTATGTTCTGTTTGTTTCTCATCATAGTATGCTTTGACTCTTGAATGAACTGACTCTTTGTATGCTTCATTGTACTATAAGTAATGGATAGTATCTTCCTAAACTATACCTATTATACTTTACTAATGTTTTTACTTGAACTGTTATTGAAAAGACTCATTTTACTACTAAGTTATGCTTGTACTTTAAAAACGGAGTTTGATTGATTATAAAGTAACATAACTTTAAAAGAGTTTTTGGAAATGTTTTGATCACTTATAAAAGACATAAGCAACATTTTGAAAGATGTTTATAACAAACAATTACACAATTATCATTGTGTTCAACTTGTATTCCCCCCCTTAAAAGCATTTAAAACAGTTAAAAGATTCATTACGGGGTATGAACTCACCTGATGTGGGTGATTCAACGAATACGCGTGTAAGGATGAAAGAACTCCTTTCTACACTTTCATATTTCTGAAAGACCCAAATTTTCATATTTGACAATTGTTATTCCGAAACATGCTACATGCATATTCATAAAACAATATTTTATATTAATAAAACGGTTACAAACTACTGGATACAAACCCACTATTTCATAGTGTTATATATTACATAACTCCCCAGGATTCTATAGTTTTATACATATGGGAGTGCAAAATACAATAGTTTCAAACTATTCGAAAATCTTCTATCAATACAGTAGTTTCAAACTATTCAAAAATCTGCTACCAGTATATAACTATACTGGATGCTTATCTCCTGCAAATTAGTTAAACATTGAGAGGGGTAAGCGGTGGCGCTTAGTGAGTTCAATAATAGATACAATATAACGTTATGCCATATATATTCTGTAATATGCCAAAAACAAAGAGGAACAAGAAACAACAAAGGCATATTGCGAAAAGTTTTCCATATTAATCAATGAGACATAACAAATTCCATACTTGATATAAAATCAATAAAGTTTCAGCACAAATGGCACAGTAAATACTCCGGAATATCATTTTGCTAGAATATTTAGGCTTTCATCCTTATCTTAGCATACTACCGAAGCCAAAGTGATGCCTATGTCATACACTTCAAGTCAGAGGTACAGTCTTGCTATAAAATAGCAGATACAACAACTCGAGATGATTAACATGGAAAAGCACATAGCACATATAACACATAACATACAATTGTTCCTATATATTAAACTCACCGAGAAATAACCGGGGGTCAAAATAGTAATTCGGGCAGCACTTCGGCTCTAAATATGACTTTCTTCGTTGAAAACCGGGCTCTGCGAAGATAGAGCTTCGAAACCGAAAAAATAAATTTTTCAGGCTTCTCGAGAATCTCGGGGCGCGTTTCGGGCTTTGGAATAAGTATCGGGGCTTCGGGGGAAGTTAGAATGTAAGAAAATGTTGAAAAGGGGTGAAAAAGACCAAAATCTAAACTTCTAACCGGGAGGTCTCGCAGCTACTATTTATAGTAGCGAGGTCCGGAGCTTCGGCCGAACGAAGGAGGACACGCGGCAGTTGGAGCGAGGCTCGGATCCGGAGGAGTCATCTGCGAAGGCGAGTCAGCAGCCACGCGTCAGAAGGAGAAGCGAGAAGAGTGGTCGCCTCGGATGCATGTCGGACCAGGAGAGGACCGGACTTCGGTCCAATCAGGAGGCGCCTATGACGACTTCGGACCAATCAGCGGGTGACACGCATACTGCGGTCCAATCAGCAGCGAACACGTGTCCGACACGTGGAACCCTCGCATGCGAAGGGTGACGTGGCAGCACTATTCATGCGATTTTTCTCGAACATTGTGCCAAATCTTGTAAAATCGATAACTTTCTCATACGAGCTCCGTTTTTGTCGTTCTTTATATGCATGGGTAGAGAAAATTATGCTCTACAACTTTCGTTTAGACTTCGTCGGAAAATTTTGACTTTATTTTTATATTATTATTTTTAACAGACCGGGACTGGTAAATCCGTTAAAAATTCATAACTTCTTCATCCGACGTCCGTTTTCGTCAGACTTTTTACCGTTGTACTACTAATGACGAGACCTTCGATTCTCGTTTAGGTTGTGTCGGCTAAAAATCACTCGATCTAAAATTTGAGTTTTTAGTTGTCTACTGCTAAGCTGAAACTTGTAAAAATCATAACTTCCTCATACGAAGTTAGATTTTGACGTTCTTTTTATCGAACTTCTTGGTTTAACGAATACTACGACTTTCATTTAGATCACTAAGGCTAAAAAGTAGTTTATCAAAAACTCAATTTTTACGTCATTCGGCACTGTGCCGGTTTTATCGTGGATCTTCGATTGGTCATAACTTCTTCGTTATAACTCGGATTTCGATGAGGTTTTCGCCTATATGTTTCTAACGAGATTATCTACAACTTTCAACAATAAAATTTTACTTATTTCAAGTTTTATATTTTCGCTAAATTTCACTATTTAGCTTTTAATTGGAATCTCATAAGACTTCCAATAATTCATGAGTGATTCAAAACACAGTTTTACCTTATTTCTAGTAAAAACGATCTGTTAGAACTCAATACTCAATATCACATAATATTTCATAATATTATTTATTTAAAACACGATCTCAAAACGTGTATGTTACAAAGGATGAGAAGTTCCACGAATGAAGTCCCGACACACAACAAGTCCTAAATGACATATATTGTCGTATATTGGCATGAATATAGTGTTTATAAGGAACTATATGAAAGGAAACACCTTCCGGGTCTAGGAAACACTTTGACCAAGTGTTGGAATCACATGTGATTCATCAAAGGAGAGTGGAATGGTACTAATATGAGTTTACTACCATGGGTTTACGGCCAAAGGGAGTTTATGGCCGTAAACTCATGGTCAAAAATGCATAAGTGTGGGTTTGAATGCTAGGGAAACTTTAGGGACTTTTGCTCTACACAAGGATGATAAAGACCATCATAAGGAAAGCTTTTGATGAGTTTACGGCCAAGCAAGGAGCTTACGGCCGTAAAGTCATGGACATTATGAAGTGAGTGTGGTTTAAGGTCTTATACTCATCAATGAATGGTTCTAGGTCATAAGATTTACATCTAGGAGGGTTTATGGGCAAAATGGCACCCTTAAAGGGGTTTATGGCCATGGGAGACGGCTTGGCCGTAAAATCCTTTTGTTCTTGTGTTCTTGATGTTTTCAAGGCTCTAAGCATGAGTCCTAACTAGATATCAAGTGTAGGGAAGAGTACTTACGATATAGAGGCTTGAAATGGTTGATTGTGGCCAAGAACACTAGTGTGTGTTCTTGGTGTTCTTGGTGTTTCTTGAAGATCTAAGAAAACATGATTTCCATGGATGAATCATGAGGATGAAGCTAGTTAAGAAGGATTAACAACAAACTAGAGAAAGAATACTTACACTTTTGAAGATCTAAGATGAAAAGCTGGATGATACTCGAGAGAGAACTCAAGTGTTCTTGAGGGAAAGTGAGATAATGAATGAAAATGAGGGAATATGAGTCTAAAAGGGGGATTTTACGGCCCACCTTGAGTTTACGGCCGTAAAATCAAGTGTTGTGGTCGTGAACTCTAAGTGAAGAGGTTAGGGCTTGATTCGTTGTACAGTGTCTCTAGCAGGTACATTCTAACACTCATTCCTCAAGTGTACTAGGCTTAAAACTCCTTAGAATGACCTTTAACCAGGCTAGAACTCATTACCAATGAGTCTAACACTCATTTGAGTTGACTGACTAAGCTTTTAAAGCAAAAAAATTTCGGGTTGTCACAGTTGGGTCCCCGATACATCGGGCCATTCAAGATCATTGCCAGGGTTGGCAAGGTGGCATATAGACTAGATCTCCCTGAGGAGGTTAGTCAGATTCATAGCACTTTCTATGTTTCACAGCTACGAAAGTGCATATTAGACGAGGAGGCAGTGGTGTCACTGGATGATATACAGGTCGATGAGCGCCTGAATTACGTGGAGAGGCCAGTGGCCGTTCTGGAGAGGAAAGTGAAGGTTCTACGGAACAAGGAAGTACCTTTTGGTAAAGGTACAATAGGAGCATCGGAGGGGATCCGAGTGGACTTGGGAGCCGGACGCTGAGGTGCGGGAGCATTATCCGGAGTTGTAACACCCCGACTCCCACGTATAAATTTTACAGCTTTATGTTCATATTTAAAGGCCTACTCGACGACTTGGATGCCCCAACTCGTCGTGTAGAAATGGTTATGGCCGCGTGACTTAAGGGAGCTACTCGATGAGTTGGAGCTGGAATGTGAAACCCTAATTTCCAGTGTTTTGCACCCTATTTAAAGGCTCATTAGCCACCCTTCTCCTCTCTTATCGCCCCCTTGACCTCAGAAAACCCTAATCGCGTATTACTCCCCATTGTGTGTGTTTAAAAGCTTGGAAGGTGGTTGTAGTGCAAGGAACTTGAAGACTGAAGAGCTTGGATCAAGGAGAAGCTTATAGATCCAGTACCTACTCCATTTTGGATTCCATTTGAAGGTAACAAGTCGTTACCTTGGTCATTCTAGTGTTAGATCTCCTCATTCAAGGTTTTTAGACCATTTCTAGCATATTATGGGCCATTTCTGGTATTGAGCATGATCTGAAGTTGTAACTTCAGATCTGGACTCCTCTAAGCCCTTATAGTCATAAATTTATCAAATTTATCAAGATTTGGCCCTTCTCTTTGGCTTAAACCTCTTCTTTAGCTTGGTTTTGGCATTTAAGGCCTTTCATGCACATAAAGTTCGTAACTTTACGTGGTAACCATGCCCTAGGAGGCTAGATCTACAATTTGGAACCTTGGTCTTGCTTAAAGGCATCTGGATAAGAAAAAGATCGAAGGGACTCGACGAGTTGCATGGTCAACTCGACGAGTCGGATGAAGATTGCTTGCTTTTTATTCTACATGGACTCGACGAGTCGGTGATATAACTCGACGAGTTGGTTAGGGTTTTCACGACATTTTGGACATTGCGTGGACTCGACGAGTTTTCTGGAAACTCGGCGAGTCAACTAGGGTTTTCATGACTTCTTGAGTTCTGGAGGAACTCGATGAGTTGGGTCAACATGGACTGTTGGCCTTGACTGTTGACTTTGACCATTTACCAGGGGTTGACCAAGTTTGACTTCTGGGGGTATTTTAGTAATTTGGAAATTTATAGAAGCGGATCATTGGTGGTTGTAGGTGGTTGAGTTTGGAGCCGTGCTTCGGGAGTTGATCTTTCAGTTCAGTACAATTCGACATTGTGAGGTGAGTTCTTCTCACTATATCGACTGGGTCTAAGGCACCAAGGCCGGCCCTTTATGATTTGTATCCTGGTTATAGGTATATGTTATGTTAGTGATCTGTTAGATTGGTATCCTGGTTATAGGATGATGCTATGAATATTGATCTGTTAGATTTGTATGACTATCTGTACGTGCTAACTAGCGTATGATATGTATGTGCATATGATTGTTTGATTGGGGGTTGGGTTGAGGCGGTCATGCTTTGTGCTTTGTGCCAACATACCCAGGGCGGCCAGGATAGACTGCTGACCCGTTTAGGGCGTACTAGTCGGGCCGAAGGCCCGACGAGCGGTCCGGATAGGCTAAAGGCCCGCGAGGCAGTCTAGATGTGCCGATGGCTCGGAGAGCGGTCCAGATAGACTGATGGCCTGCGAGGCGGTCCAGTCAGGCTGATGGCTCGTTATGCATGCTGTTTGTTATGATATGATTATGGTTTGTATGGCGTTGGTATTTTGGGGGAACTCACTAAGCTTCGGACTTATAGTTGTTGATTTTGTTTCAGGTACTTCCGACGATCGCGGGAAGTCGAAGGCGTGATCGTGCACCTCCTTATATTTTTATGATTTAATTCTGGGATACTCTGACATGAAACTATTTTGGAAACGAATTTGTAGTAATTATTGGTTTTAAATGTTTTAAAAAGTTGTAAATTGGCATGATTTTTGTGGGTGTTACAATAGTTGCTCCTACAACGATGAGTGACTATGGATAATTTAGAATAAGCAGCTTATTCAAGGTTTAAAACATGCTAACATAGAACACATTAACATTAATACAAAATATATATCTCATATATAAAAAAAGATTACATGTCATTGCTATATAGTTCAGAATATCCAAATATAAATAAAATGCATATTTAAATCCAATCACTAGATTATCTAAGTCCAATTCCTTTTGGATGATCCTCAATATTGTTTTGAGAAAGAGGCTTCATGAATGGATGTACTAGATTATCATCTGTATGAACCTTCTAAATGCATATATTTCCCAATTCCAATTCCAGACTAATGAAATTGTATTTTGTTGAATGTGTCTAGTCTTGTTGGTAACCAAGGGTCTATTACGATAATGATGGCAACAATGTTGTCACAAAGCATCTCAATGACATTTTTTATATTCGGAACAACCTCCAAATCAACGATGAATTTCTTCATCTAATCAAATTCTTGAGCTGCCTCTGACGCAACTATAGTCTCAAATTATGTTGTAGAAAGTGCCCCATTTCTTGCTTTGAAATTTTACACACAATCGCTCCTCCATTGAGGGTGAAAATGTATCTCGACTGTGATCAAGAATCATCTCGATAATTATTGAAGCTGGTATCGATGTAACATCTTGCAACAAGCTCTTCAGTAACTCCTCCACAAACTAGGAACATATCCTTAGTCTTTCGTAAGTACTTAAAGATGTTCATTACAACTATCTAATGTTTTTCGCCATGCTTAGCTTGATATGTACCGGTCATACTTAGTACATAAGCTACATTCGACCTTGTACATGTCATGACATATATAATTGAACCTTCTACAAAAGCATAAACTACGTGAGTCATTCTTTTGATCTCATCATCTGTACTAGGACAATATGTCTTAGAAAGAATGGTACTAGGTAACATAGGTACAATTCATCATTTTGAGTTATCCATTGAAAAGTGTTTTATGACTTTATCAATGTATGTACTATGACTTAGGTAGTGTTTTTTTTTTTTTTGACTTAATGAACGTAATATCTAAAAAGCTTATGAGTTTAGATATAAAATACCATTTCTTTTTACTTAATGCTAACAAAATTTCTTAATAGATTAAGTTTGAAAATTAATCTCCTTAATATTCAACCATGATTCCATAGTATTTTTTTCCAAATT